>NW_025721119.1:600000-887244 GCF_922984935.1 Meles meles
CACAATCATGATGATAAAGGGAACACATCACCTGGATTGTTGGTTGAGGTGCTCTGTAGGTTGATATTCTTCAAATAAGTTGTGGTTATTCCCAACACAGTGAAAAAAAAAAAGTGTAGAGCACAAAGTCAAAGGCATTTTAAAGGAGTGATTGTAATCATGCACCAAGGAAAGAAGTTGGACAAGAAAGTGGGTGGGACCTGTTAAGGTGGGACCAAAAGCTGTGGGATTGCTATTGGGGGGTGTGTCAATGGATTGGAGGTATCAGGCGGTCATGGAATGTGCCTTTGATAGGGGTATACCTGAGCAAGTGAACTGGTGTGTTCAGAAATCCAGTTTTCAGAAGTGTTGTAAAGTCTGGTGAAGACAAGGTGCAGGGAGGTAGTGTGTAGGAGGTGGAGGTTCAAGGAAAAGGAGACCAAAGAACCAAAAGTGTAAACTGTTAGCCCACCAATGTGAATATTATCAATGCCGAGAATACTGGCGAGAAGCTGGGGGAATGAGGAAGACCCTGAGTCAGGACCTACCTAGAGTGTTTCGTTGATGAAGTATGTCTAGGAGATTAGCAGGAAGTACAATGAAAGAGGGGGTAGTAGTTATAGAGAGGATGCTGTAGCCAGAAGGATGAATTCCAAGGATCAGAACAAAGGGAAGTATGGACTGGAAAAAGCACAGGAAATGAGGAGGACCTCTAAATCTCCCAGATGGAGGTATGCAGAGTGTGAGACAGAAAAAAACTGTCCCTGGAAGACAGTCTTGCAGAGGAGTCCCAGTGAGGACCTGGGTTTCAGTAAGAAGAAATCATTCTTTAAGAGTTTCAGACATGAAGGAAGAGTACTGATCACAGAGAGGAAGTTGGAGAGCAGTGCATGAGTAGAAAGTTTTATAGGCAAAGGTCAATAGGGAATTAGATTAAGGAGAGGACAATGTGTTACATTCTCTCCCAATAATGCTTGTCTTGTCTACCAAGTTGTAGACGAAATACCATGCCCCTTTAATAAGGTGCTTGATAAGCAAAGTACTGTGCTATTTCTAAGCTGGACTCTGGCTCCTTTACAGAAGTTGGGTGGTAAAACAAATGTCTTTGAACTACTTCAAATATGAACTCAGAACAATTGCCATCCCACACTGAGATCAATACCTGTAAACAACTGGGGATTAAGGGACTCTGAATACTTATGGCACTAAACTATTCTCTACCTTGACCATTGCCTCAGCTTCCTAATTGGAAATGGATTCAGTTATGAGATGCTTATCTTCAACTATGGGGCAGATGGCATCCCAAGAATTCATGGAGTCACTTGTAACATAAATACCTGCAAAAATAATGAGAAGGGCAGAGTAACTAAAATGGTTTAGACCACTGTGTTTACCATAAAAAGTACATTATTTTTTACTGGGTAGATCAATATTAATGTTGGAATCAACACTTTGTGATTATATTTCTTTTGGTGGAGCAAATAAATGGATTTTTTTTTTAATTAACAAAGTCGTCAAGGCTCAGTTTTGAGATTTTAAAAATAAAGACAGATTTTTTTCCAGCATTTTTTGTCAATAGCTATAGTTACATATCATCCTGGAGCCTGTTTTATGCCATATACCTGATCAATGAGATAGTGATAGTAAATTAAAGCTAAAACTAACTGTATGTATTAGGATATAACTTTCACTTTTTTCCCATAGCTTTCTAAAGTACCCTAGGGGAGAAAATTAGTAGGGATACAATGTCAAGCAAGGAAAATGATCAGACTTGTATGTGAAGTGGGGAGAAGCATTTGAAGGAGATGATATCTTCATATTCATTTAACTTATTTAATTCATTAGAAAAAGTCACTTTTCCAATCAATTTAAGGAATGAAGATCACATTTGCTTAGGATTAGTGGACAGGCATTTTGTGAAGTTGCAAAGATTCTGAATCTGGTTTCATCATTCTGTTTTGGTGGGGACTTGGAGTTAATGGTACTGCAAATGTGGGGAGAAAGAGAGGTTTATTGTTGCTTAAAGCTTTGGAAATAAATTTAGAGCAGTCTCAAAGGAAAACCCTTCCACGAGTGACCTGCTCTCTTTTGTACTTGCCTGTTGTTATTTCAAGATTCTGTTTTGTTATTGCTAAGAGTCAGTCAAATCTGATCCACAGAGGATTCTCTAGAGAATGTGGGTGTGCTTTTTATCTTTGGAACTATTCAGTTTATCTTTAACTTTAAACTGTCTCTGAGTAATTAGTCTGATTTGATGTTTTAACAGAAAGTAATCTTCAAAACCTTAATAGAGTAAAATACTGATAACAGCAAAAAAGGGAAAGATAATGAAATATTGCTCTTAATTTTCTCATTTTTAAAGAGTACAAAGTAATAGCTTTTACATACTCATAGAATTGTTATCGGTATGTGGAATACATACAGGAATGTGGATATAAACAAAAAGATTTTAAAAAACCAATAACAATAATGCTGAAGTATTAGCATGATTTTATATGTGTTGAAAATGTAATCATATGGTTTATGAACTTTTAAAAGCATTTTTCTTTTTGCTTATTCTTGCCACATCAACAATTGTCCAAACTGTACCTTGGATGTATATCGATTAGAGGGAGAGATACTAACTTATAAATTACTAAAATCAAGCTAATGTTTTAATTGAAGAAAAGTTGACACACACTGTTGCCTTTGTTTTAGGCATATGACATTATGATTCGAACACTCTAATTGTGATGCTATGTTCACCACAAGGCTAGCTGCCATCTGTCATCATACAACACTGTTATAGTACCACTGACTATATGCTCTGTGTTTTATCTTTCATCCCAGTGACTTACTCATTCTGTAACTGGAAGCCTGTATCTCCCACTTCCTTCACCCATATTGTCCATGCCACTACTCCCCTTCCCTGGGTCAATCAGTTTGTTCTCTGTATTTATAGGTCTGTTTCTGTGTTTTTTTTTTTTTTTTTGACATTTGCTTTCTTTCTTTAGAAAAAAAATATATTAAATGATTTGTCTTTCTCTGCCTTATTTCACTTAGCATAATACCTTCTAGGTCCTTTCATATCATCACAATGGCAAGATCTCATTTTTTAAAGGATTATTTTATTTTATTTATTTATTTTAATTTTTTTAAGATTTTATTTATTTATTTGACAGAGATCACAAGTAGGCAGAGGCAGGCAGAGAGAGAGGAAGGGAAGCAGGCTCCCTGCTGAGCAGAGTGCCTGATGTGGGGCTCCATCCCAGAACCCTGAGATCATGACCTGAGCTGAAGGCAGAGGCTTTAACCCACTGAGCCACCCAGGTGCCCAAGGTTTATTTGTTTTAGAGAGAATGGGAGAGACAGAGAGATTTAGTGAGCACAGCAGGGAGGGTCAGAAGGAGAGGGAGGCAGAGAATCTCCACCAGACTTCTTGCTGAGCAAGGAGCCCAGCACAGGGCTTGATGCTAGGACCCTGAGGTCATGCCCTCAGCTGATACTGAGAGTCAGATGCTTAACTGAATGAGCTGCCCAGGTGCTCCTAATTCTCTTTTTATGGCTGACTTATATTCCACTGTGTGTGTATGTGTGTGTGTGTGTGTGTGTGTGTGTGTGTACACTAAATTTTCTTCAACCATTCATTCATCAGTGGACACTTGGGTTGATGAAGCTGAGTTTTTTAATAGTAATAGAATTTTCATGTCATGTAAAACAATATTCCTTTTGTTGTTTTTAAAATGACTGATTATTCAGATAAGGGTTGATGGTATTAGGCATTAGGTATTAGTTAACCAAAGAAGAATCATCCCCATTCCTGCAGCCTGAGGTTTGCCAAACTCATCCCTTGGAGGTTGACCAATCTTTAAAGATGGAAACCACCTTATTCTGTGTTTTTCTAATGCTTTGGAGTTCTAGTGGATATCTGACTTTGCACAATCACTCTGGTGCTCTCAGGGCAGAGAGAAATAAGTAGATTTTACTCATCACTTATTAGCGTCAACAACTTTTAAACAATTTGTTTATAAATTGTATTTGTATTATTTGAAGACATTTCCCACAGAAACTGAACAAGGGCATATGGAGGTTCCTGATTGTCTATAGCTCCCCAGTTACAAGCCAGTATATATGGCAGAATCAGGACCAGGTATTTGTTTGTATACATTATCCATCTTCACCTCTTTTTTTTTTTTAATTTTTGACTCCATTTACCTACCTGAGAGAGAATGAAAGAGAGCACCAGAAGGGGGAGGTCCAAAGGGAGACGCAGACTCCCCACTGAGCAGAGACACAGATGCGAATCTTGGGACTCCATGATCATGAGACCCAAGGAGAAGGCAGTCACTCAACTGACTAAGCCACCCAGGCATCCTCATCTCTTTCTCTTCTTACTCCTATTTCTTTATTCCTTTCCATATACCCTTCCCCTGTCCCTCCCTTCCTTGACTTCATTTGCCAAATAATGGACTCTGACAGTCACATTGCTTGCCCTAGAGGGCACTGAGATCTACTTAAAAAAAAAAAACAAAAAACAAAAACAACACACACACATGATAGCGGCACCAGGGTGGCTCAGTGGATTAAGCCTCTGCCTTAGGCTGAGGCCATGAGTGCATGATCTAAGGGTCCTTAGATGGAACCCCACATAGGGCTTTCTACTCCGAGGGGAGCCTGCTCCCCCCACCCCTGCCTGCATCTCTGCCTACTTGTGATCTCTCTCTGTCAAATAATAAATAAAATCTCTCTCTCTCTCTGTCAAATAATAAATACAATCTTATAAAAATAAAAAGACACATGATAAGTAAGTCAATCACAAAACAATATGGCGAGCAGTAGAGCAAAAATATGAAGGAGATGAATATGCAGTTGACCGGGTTACTGTAAGACAAACAGTTGCCTTTCCTGAGTCCTGGTACAATACTTAGCATTTGAATTCTGCAATCAGATTTACTTTCAAGTCTTTTCTCAATCGCTGATTAATTGTGTGACCTTTGATAACTTTCTTATTGTGGATTGCTCAGGGAAAGACTTATGTCTATTGTTTTATTATAAAGGATATGAAAAAAGATACAGATGAACAGCAAGATAAAGAGGTAGTAGGGCAAGGTCTGGGAGCATCTCAAGTACAGGGACTTCTGTCCCCTTGATGTTGGGGTGTGCCAACATCCCAGCATGTGAACGTAGTCTCCAACCTAGAAGTTCTTAGTTTAGGTACTTTCATGGAGGCTTTTCACATAATCATGATTGATTTATTAACTTAATCTCCAGCTCTTCTTTCTTCCTTGGAGGATGGGGGATGGGGCAGAAAGTTCCAAGCTTCTAATCATGCTTGGTCTTTCTAATGACAACTCACCATCCAGGAGCACTCCAAGGGTTGCCTAATTTGAAATATAATCCTATCATAAATGATTTCTAAATGACTTGGAGCTCTTCGTCTGGAACCAGGGACAGAGACCAAATAGACATTCCTTACTATGTCACAGTCCATACTCTGGTCTCAGGCCATGGTCCCCTTAGAGCAAAGTCATTAGATTTTTCAGAGCATTTATATTTGCTGTAGAACAGATACACCAGCGGTAGCAACATGGATATGCCTAATACTTGGAGAAGTCATTGTGAGAAAAGAGATGAATTGAGAGACAACTAATTTGCCTTACAAAACTATTGCATTTTCATATTCTTATACAATTTGATTATTCTCTCAGGCACCAACCTACTGCTCTTTGTACCTCATGATAATCTAATTCCGAACTATTGAGCACAGAAATCAGCTAGTGGTTAGCTAGATTCAGTTATTCCCCAGGCAAGTCATTTTCTAAGGGTATCACATCCTGAGGAGACTTTAATTCATTCTCTCAATACACTTGATTGTCAATATTGGTATTATCATAAGACCTATTTACATGAGGTGGTTGAATCTTACTAACTCTAATATTGTAACACATCACAGTGTGATCATAGTACAATGCAGTTTCATTACAGAACAAATCAATAAGAATTGCAGAGGTACTTGCTTTGCTGTTCCAATAAATCTGCCTTTCCCTGTATATAAGGTCTTATAAAGGACAAACATCATTGCTGTTGGCTATCACTCATTTATGTCTGGGTTCTAAGTTAATTAGATACAAAGCCAATCACTTTGTGTCATCTCAGAGGCTTATATGAAGACTGTTTTCCATTGTCTGTAGTTAAATAGCAGGACCCACCTCTGTCTTATGGGGAGGCCATGAACAGTACTTTGAAAAAGAAAAAAAAAAACAAATCATTATGCTGAAAAATATGCCTGAATTCACTCTGCGGCTCATCAGGTCACAATCTCTGCTCTAGAATATTCTGATACACTACAATGATTCTAATGTCCATCTTAGGGCTTACGAGCATGACAGCTGTGGACTCAACCTGACTATACTCGAAGTGCCTGGCACAGTGCCTGGCACATGGCAGACACAATAAATATACATTGGACAAATGAGTTGTGCAGACATCCCCTTTCATAGTTAAATTTATTCCCTATTTCTCAATCTAATGGTTGGCCAAACATTTTGGTTTCATTCTTAGAGGAGTTCCTGTTAAAGGTCTGGTGTTGGTATTTCCCAGCTGTTAATCTCCGCTATTCTTAGTACTTTACTTTACAGTTTATTTCAAAATATTCTGGATGCATCCTGCTTGTGTCAGACGTGGTCATCACACCCCTCCAGTTGCCTTTGTTATCAGTATTGCTTTCTGGCTTCACATTTTCTACAAGCTAAGATTCCCAGTGCAGGGAAAATGCTTTCACTGTCTAAGGAATGAGAGGACTAGTCTACCAATAATTCTCCCACATCAGAGCATCTTCATTAACCTGTATAGAGAATGAAAATGGTTATTTTTACTACTTCACTCATTCATTCAAAGCTAACTCACGGGGGGGGGGGGGTTGAATCATTGAGAGTCTAACTCTGTGCTTGTCACAAAATAGAGAGAAGAGAGGGAAGACAAAACATAACCTTTAATTTCAAGGAGCTTAAAGTCAAGTCAACCAGATGGTAACAGCCTAGTGTAATGTGTGCTGTAAGGAGAAGGAAGCACACAGGAGAGGCAGGATGGACAAGGGGTTAAGAGCACTGATTCTGGAGCAGACTACCAGGTTCCAACTTTGGCTTCACTACTTACCAGCTGTTGGAACAAGTTATCTAACATCATTGTGACTTGGGTTTTTCCATGGTTAAAATGGGGTGTAAGGGACTCTAGCTTGTAGTTAAGATTTAAATGAATTAAAATGGGTAAAATGCTTAGATTAGTACCTGGCATAAAGCGACTCAATCAATTTTGTTACTAATACAGAAGGTGCACTTAACCTTGCGTGTGTGGTTGGTGTGTGGTGGAAGCTAGGTAAAAAGAAAGACAGAAAGAGTTTCTTGAGGTACTTATAGATATAAGCCTTAAAGATTTCTTTCCTCAACAAATGCATACCAGGTATTTGCTATGCAGCAGGCCCTAGAGGAATCCATGTAAAACAACAGGTTGAAATATATAGAAGGGAAACTTCCTAGGCAACAAGAACAGCAGGTTCAAAGCCATGACCATGGGCTAGATCAAGCCATTCCTGGAAGTGCACATAGTTCAGTGTGAGGGAGAACAGGGCTAGAGTTGAAGTAGAGCAGGTGATAACACAAGGGAGTGGGAGTGAGGTATCAGATTGTAGAGAGTCTTGTCTATCACACTGTAGCATTTGATATTTATCCCATAGACATAGGAGCCAAGGAAGATTTTAAGTCCAGGAGTGACTGTGATCTTATTTGTGTTCTTTCCAATATGACTCTGGTGATAATATTAATCTGAGCAAACACAATGTTCCTTAGGAAGTGACTTCTCCCTCAAAGCTCCTTACAGGAGAGGGGTGGGATGGGTCTTTTTATGCAAATCAAAACTTGGAATTTGAAATAAAAGCACTTACAAATTCTAAAGTGAAAGTGAGTTTTCCACATGTGATTAGAGCATGATGTATCATCTCCAAAAGAAAGCTTATAATCCATGAGGCTCTCAGCACAAAATAACCATCCAGGGTTGGTCCTTCTGGAACCGATCCCATATCCTTTTTGTGTCTCATTCATTCATTTAATCAAGAAACATTTATTGTGCCAGGCACAACTCTAAACAACAATAATAAAAATATTTCTGACCGCTGGAAGACAGACAGATAATAAATATTAAAGATAATAAGTTAATCACATGAAATATTAAAAAGAGATGAGTATAATTGAAATTTAAAAAATGAACCAGTGTAAGGAACCTGGGATTGTCCATTCATGATCGGAAACATAATAGCATGATTTCAGCCCAGATGAAAGGAACTGCAAAGCCATCTGCAGTATACAATCCTTGATAAACTCTGTAGTGGGTGCAAAGTCCTCTCAGTACACTTGGGTCTAAGCTGCAGAAAGACAGCTACCCCTGAAAAATTGCATCTGAACACATATACATACATATACATTGGAATAATTTAAGATTTTTACAGCCTGTGTAAGTTTGTTTTGAACAATGTGTGGACAAGGCTTAAAAATGGGCTGGAACATTTCATTTCTTTTGATGGCTGCATAGTATTCACAGACCTGTACCCCTGGGGATAAAAATACATTATATGTTTATTAAAAAAAATTTGGAAGGGGAGGTGAACCATAAGAGACTATGGATTCTGAAAAACAACCTGAGGGTTTTGAAGGGTCAGGGGTGGGAGGTTGGGGGAACAGGTGGTGGGTAATGGGGAGGGCACGTTTTGCATGGAGTACTGGGTGTTGTGCAAAAAGAATGAATACTGTTACGCTGAAAAAATAAATAAAATGGAAAAAAAAAATGGGCTGGAACATTTTCTACCCATTACTTGCACAATAAACATTGCCAGTGACTGGGGGTGGGGGTTGTATGTAAATGTGTGTATGTGTGTATGTGTGTGTTTGTGTGTGTGTGTGTGTGTGTGTGTGTGTGTGTTGGATAGCATCTCTTGCTGGGAACCGAGTCTGCCAGAGCCCTATTCTTGTACAGCTTGTCTTGATAACAGCTGAACCCCACAGGAACCTCAATTAAAAAAAAAATGACAAGAAGATGTGGTATATATACACAATGGAATACTATGCAGCCATCAAAAGAAATGAAATCTTGCCATTTGCGACGACGTGGATGAAACTAGAGCGTATCATGCTTAGTGAAATAAGTCAATCGGAGAAAGACAACTATCATATGATCTCCCTGATATGAGGACATGGAGAAGCAACATGGGGGGGTAGGGGGATAGGAGAAGAATAAATGAAACAAGATGGGATTGGGAGGGAGACAAACCATAAATGACTCTTAATCTCACAAAACAAACTGGGGGTTGCTGGGGGGAGGTGGGATTGGGAGAGGGGTAGCGGGCTATGGACATTGGGGAGGGGAGGCGAACCATAAGAGACTATGTACTCTGAAAAGCAACCTGAGGGTTTTGAAGGGTCAGGGGTGGGAGGTTGGGGGAACAGGTGGTGGGTGATGGGGAGGGCACGTTTTGCATGGAGCACTGGGTGTTGTGCAAAAAGAATGAATACTGTTACGCTGAAAAAATTAATAAAAAGGGAAAAAAACAAAATAAAAAAAAAATGACAAAAACAAACAAACGTCCTTCAACAACATAGTATCATGGAGGGTGTGTCCTTTGTCACTCATCTACCCTTCATGTAGACCTGACTCCAAGGAGGAAGGCCACCTATGGAATCATCTGCACCCATCAGTCAGTTCTGCAAAGTACAACACTCAACTCAACCTGGTTTGGTTCCAAATCCCCTTCCTGATTATTCTCTGGCAAAAAAAACAAACAAACAACAACAACAACAACAAACACCCACTATTGGGGCTGTCCGAAGTCATGCTCTCAGCGCAGATATCTGATAAACACTCCCACATATCATAGCCTTCTCAATGGCTAAGCCATATTTCAGAGTCCTTCTTGCCTGCATTTTCCCTAATTGCACTTTGAGGATTGGAATGCCCTTGTCTTTGCAGCCTCAGACAGCTGAAACCACTGGGGCAAATGGTGCAGAGGCTGCTGACCTGCAGCTGCAGAAATTGAGGAGGGCTACACAAATGTTCAGGATTGCTCAGGAGGCCAGGTGATGCCTGGGGCTTCCCAATTTGCACAGCCCTGGCACCCTGCCATGCTCAGCTCCAACCTAAGACCTCCTGAGTGGGGGCCCCGGGTCCGGGTTGGGGGGGTGGTTCTTTGGGAGGGCGGGCAGGGACCCGGCCAGGAGCTCTTGGGCTGGTCAGCGGGAGAGGCGCGCGTTGGTGCCCTAGAGGTTCCCATTCGTGACACGGGCCCCTGAGTCGCAGGCTAGCAAGGTCCGTGGGCTGCCTGTCCCCAGCAGATCTCTGCAAGCAGAGAAAGACACCCAGCCTGGCTGCGCCCCAGTCGGAGGAAGCGGCCAGGACCACTGAAGCCGCAGAACGGGGGGCGTGTCCTGGCGATGGGCGCCCTGTGCAGAATAGGGACGCCCGAAGCCGGGCGGTCCCGGCGCCAACAGGTGGTCGCCGCTGCAAAGGCCTGCAGCCCATGGTGCCAAGCACAGCGGCGGTGCATGGCCCCGATGGGAGGCACGCCGGTAGCACCCGGAACCCGGCTCAAAGCCTGAGCGCGACAGCAGCCTAGACCCGCGCGTCCTCGCCTGTTTGGCCAGCTTCCCCCGGACATGACTGTGCGGCCTCTTCCTGGGCTGGGATTTGCGGGAAAGTCTTCTTCATGCAAGCGATGTCCCCCCAGCAGGACACTTTAGGGGAGCAGCCAGGGCCCTCCTCTTCTCTGACAGGCGAGTCTGGGACCTCAGGAGGCCCGGGCACCAAGAACGTGAGGATATGGAGCTGCTCCTGCTGCCGCTGCCGCTGCCGCCCCCACCCTCTCCACGCGGGCGCCCTCTGCGCCTCAACTGGCGCGCTGGAGATCGCCGCCTGGGGGATTTTATGCTCTGGACTAGCGGCTCTGAGCCTGCAGCCTGAGTTCCCCGATGTTCCGCCATCCCCGCCCTCCAGCGCCCAGGTCTGGCAAGTCACCCCGAGTCCCCGGGTTTCCAGTCTAGAGTCTTAAAGGCTCTCGGAGGGACCCCCAGTCTGGCTCCTCATCTCCGTCTGCCGCCGGACTGATGGCCGGGCCCCTCCTTCAATCTGGGCCCGCGGACGGACACTGGGGCTTCGCCTTTCCCCGGCCCCCTCCCTCCTTGAGGGTTTGGCCTCTGGGTGCCCCCGAGGTCTCCCTGGCGCTCACCATCTGCAGACAGGGTCCCCTCCAAGTCGTCAGGGCCCGCGGCTTCCGCTGGCCTCTACAACCCGCGCTGAGGAAAGTAGGCGGAGGGGCTGAGGCGCTGGGCCTCCCACCTGGAGGCTGAGGTATGGCCCCTGAGAGGTTTTTTCTGGTGGGTGGGGTGGGGGGAGGTTCCGGCGCCCGCACCGCGCTTTCGCCAAGGCTCCCGGGTGCGGAGGTGGTGGTCTGACTCTCAGGTGTGCTTGGGATGCTCACGGTCCATCCCACAGGGGCACGGAGGTTTGGTTAGGCTGGAACCGGCCTGGCTGACCGGTGGACTGCGGCGGAGGGTCCCAGGCCGGCACAGGGGCCTTCGCCCTGCGCCCTGCGGGGTCCCTTGGTCCCCAGGCCAATGCGTGCTCCGTAGGGGCCCGGGCGGGGGCATGGGGCAGCCCGCGGGTGCTCTGTCAGAGTCTGGAGCGGGGACTCTGGCGACCACTTGGAGCATTTGGTCCCGGTGCACAGGGCGGCCCGGTCTGTGGCGTGCTGGTGCGGACAAGCCAGGTGTCTGGAAAGGGTCCCCTGAGCAAGAATACATGGCTCAGAGTCGCAGACCTCTGCAGCCCTGCTGTGTGCTGGCGGCCTTGTGGGCTTTCTGGCCCTGTCCACTCCTCCTCCACCCCTCCCCCAAAGACCTACTATTTGGACCCCCTATTTTGCCCTGTGTCCTGGTGGTGCCCCTCTCCAGTTTCTCTGGAAACCAACTGGGATTAGAGGAGTCACTGAACTGTTGCATAAGAAATGTCTGGAGGTACTGGGTGTCTATTGTGAGAACCTGGAGGGGCGATGGGGTGCTTCTGATGGTCCAGACCTCACAGCCTTTTCTGAGTCCACGCACCAGGATCCCAGGTTGGCAAGAGGTCATTTGAGGAGAGGGGAGATGCTGTTCTGAGTATGGAAGGGAATGGGCCTCCCTGGGATCTTGACTGTGTTGCGGGGCACCTAGGGATGCCTGTGCACTTGATGATGTATAGGCCTAAGTGCTGGTGTCCTTTGATATATTGAGACTGTGGAGTGTCCTTGTGGCTTTTCCCCTTCTGAGATGAGATGCGGGGATAAACGTGTGTGTGTGTGTGTGTGTGTGTGTGTGTGTGTGTGTGTGAGAGAGAGAGAGAGAGAGAGAGAGAAAATTCACCAAGTTAGCACCACATTCAGGAATGTTCGGAGTAATTGACATGGACTTTAAAGCACTTTTCTTTTATTCTTGTAAACTTAAGCATTTGGGGGAAAATCAAAGATTGATACTCCTGAGCAGTTTTCTTCCTTTCCTAAGGGAAATTAAGCATTCTGGCAAAGGATATTTGAGTAGCTTTATCATTTAGCAAGTAGTACTTATCCAATAAATGAAAGATTGCCTTGCATCTTAAGCCGTTGTCCTCAAGATGCTGTCTTTCATTATATATCTTAATGGGCTGCCACATTATCACCAGTCTCCTCTCTCTCTCTCTCTCTCTCTCTCTCTCTTTCTTTCCAAAGGAAATAGATATTGCTAATCTGGGCATTCTGTAGCTCTTTACTACCTTTGGGGCAAAGACAAGGTGAAGCACTTTTTTTTGTTGTTGTTTTTAATTTTTTTTTTCCATAATGCACCTCTCTCATTTTATTTTATTTTTTTTTTTAGATTTTATTTATTTATTTGACAGAGAGAGATACAAGTAGGCAGAGAGGCAGGCAGAGAGAGTGAGAGGGAAGCAGGCTCCCTGCCGAGCAGAGAGCCCGATGCGGGACTCGATCCCAGGACCCCGAGATCATGACCTGAGCCGAAGGCAGCGGCTTAAACCACTGAGCCACCCAGGCGCCCCCCTCTCTCATTTTAAATATTAGCAGGCATGCCTTGATTTCAGACCTCCATATTAGAGATAGGAAATAATCATAATAAAGAATTTTTCTAAACTGTAGTTCATGCAATCATTGCCATTTATACTCTTACAGACACTAGTCCTCAGGTAACCCAAATACTCAGCAAACTCATCTATATGTTCCATCTTGCCCTTTTGGGTTTTGATAGTTTTTGTGAGCCATGAGACTTATTTCCTAAAAAGTCTACCATGTGATTGCAGTATGTGTTGTAGTGTTAATACCAAAGTGTGGATCAATGTTGTTTAAATTGCTAGTTACAATCAAAATTATAAAAAAAAGAAAAAGAAATCCTAACAAATTAGTAATGGTGAGAACCGTTTTGTATTACTTCTTTTTCTCCATTTCACATATGTATCCGTATTTGGGGTAGTGATATAAAACACATTTTTGTTTGTTTGTTTGTTTGTTTTTCTGAACGGTCTGAATTTTTAAAGACACACTTATTGGCCAGATCACTACATAGAGTCAGTTCATCTGGCTTTTAGTTCTGGTTCTGTTACAATCTTGATGATCTTAAGGAAATCACTGGACTTGTTTCAGTTTCCTCCTCTGTAAATGGGAATCAAAGGGATAATGCTGCAGGAAGTGCTTTGAAAAATGCATAGATGCCAATTATTTCTTTTATTCTAAGAATACAGGGTGATGTTTAAGAGATAAAGCAGAACAGTA
This sequence comes from Meles meles, assembly GCF_922984935.1. Classification (NCBI taxonomy): domain Eukaryota; kingdom Metazoa; phylum Chordata; class Mammalia; order Carnivora; family Mustelidae; genus Meles; species Meles meles. The sequence goes on from NW_025721119.1 coordinate 613,790, forward strand.
GCATCTTTCAAACTAGTCATTCTGAGAGACTGTTAATCCAGTGGTACCGCCATTGCCTCTAATGAAGTTCATATTCCCCGAAATTACTGTTAAGGAGGCTATTACATACAATGTGGTGAAATTTCGAGTGCGGTGACCCAGGTTCAAGTCTTCACTGTGTTGGTCCTATTTTTCTGACCTTCACCTTCAGTTTCCTATTTATACAATGAACATGACAGTAGTACCTATTATTCAAGATGGTTGGGAGTATTAACTGTGAAATGGAGTGAATACTGTCATAGAATAAGCACACAGTATTAGGTCTTACAGTTAGTAGTTTCTCCCATATTTGCGGTTCATACTGTTGTCCCACTCGTTCAAGCTAAAATCTATGGTTCATTTTTAACTCCTTCATTTCCTTACTCTACCACAACCACCAGAAAGGCCAGTTAACTATTACTTCACAACATAACTTTACTTTCTCCACTTCCTCTGTACTGCTGCCACGTAGCCCAAGCCAGACCACCACCGTCAATCATGTGTACCTTTCCAGAAACTCCGTAACTTTTCTAACACCTTCCTTGCTCTTGCCTGGCCCGGTTTTCACTTCACAGCACCAGAGTGATCTGTAAAAATGTGCACTGATCAGATTTCTCCCTGCCTTGAAGTCCTATAGTGGCTTTCCATCATACTTAGATAAAATTCAGACACCTTTTCTTAGCCTTCTCTATTTCTCTCTCCTTACCTACCTTTTCCACCTTGTGTATTCTCCAGCCACATGGGCCTTCTTTTGCACACATCAGGTCTTCCAATTAATTCCTGTCCTGAGGCCTTGGGTGTTGCTCCTCCCTCGGCTTCCGCCACAGGTCTCTGCAGTGTTGGCTCTCTCATGTTCAGGTGTCTGGTCCTCTCAGAGTTCTGTCCTGACTACCTAAGTGGAAGTTGCTGCCCTCACTCATGCTCCATACTTCTGTTTGATTTTCATCTTTTCTTATTTACTTCTCATGTGACCTGAACCCTTTGCCAGATTGTGAAAACCATGAGAATTGTGATCTTATTTTCTGTATTGTTGAAGACTGCCTCTCTAGTGCTTAGGACAGTGCATTCATGAGGTACTCCATAAACACCGCTTGGGTTATACAGCAGTGAACAGGACAGATGTAGCCCATGTTCAGAGTGTTTTATTTAGACCAGGATCAGCAAATCCTTTCTTAAAGGGACAGATAGCAAATTATCTAGATTTGTAGACAATAAGGTCTCTATTGCAACTATCGACTTTGCCCTGGTAGCACCATAGCAGCCACTGACAGTATGTAAATGACTGGGCATAAGTGTGTTCCAATAAAAAATGGGTTTAGAAGAACAGGCAGTGTGTCCCTGGTATATAGTTTGCTCACCCCCTGCTTTAGAGCATTGCTGTTGACTAGAACTATCTGTGCTGATAGTACTGCTCTTTATCTACAATGTCCAGTCTGATAGCCACTGGCTACATGTGGCTCTTGAGCACTTGACTTGTGGCTGGTACAACTGAGGAACAGCTTCATTGAGGTATAATTGACATACAGGAAACTGTACATATTTAAGGTCTATACACCAGGAAGCTTTGGCACATGTATGTATTGATGAAACCATCATGGTCAAGACAGTGAACATACTTATAATCTCCCAAATTTTATGTCCCTTGCAAATCAGGTGTTGCTCCCCATTCCTAGGAAACCACCAGTCTGTTTTCTGTCATTGAAGATTATTTTGCATTTTCAAGAATTATATATAAATAGAATCATACTATGTATTTTTTAACATCTTTAATTCAATATAATTATTTCAAGATTCACCCATGTATTTGCACTTATCAGTGGTTCATTTCATTGCTGAGTAGTATTCCATCATGCAAAGAAGCCATAGCTTGTTTATCCATTCACCTAGTAGTGGATATTCGTGTTGTTTCCAGGTTTTGGCTACTATACATAAGGTTACTATGAACATACATGTATAAGTCTTTGTCTGGACCAACACTTTCATTTCTTTTGGGTAAACACTTAGGGGTTGAATGGCTGGGTCATATTTTATCTGTAAATTTAACTTTTTTTTTTTTTAAAGATTTATTTATTTGACAGAGAGAAATCACAAGAGAGGCAGGAAGAGAGAGAGGAAGGGAAGCAGGCTCTCCGCTGAGCAGAGAGCCCGATGTGGGACTCGATCCCAGGACCCCGAGATCATGACCCGAGCTGAAGGCAGCGGCTTAACCCACTGAGCCACCCAGGTGCCCCTGTAAATTTAACTTTTTAAGAAAATATCCAGTTGTTTTCCAAAGTGGTTTTATATTCTCACCAACAGTAGTGTAAGAGTACAATTTCTCCACATCTTCACCCAGACTTACTGTCCTTTTGATTATAGCCATATAATCAGGAATGGTGTGGCAGTTCAATGTGGCTTTGATTGGCATTTTCCTAATGACTAGTGATGGTGAAAATCTTTTTATGTGCTTATCATCCATATGTTAAGTTGAGTGAAGTTCGTATTCAAAGATTTTGCCCAATTTAGTTGGATTTTTAGTTTTTATATTACTGAGTTTTGAGAGTTTTATATTCTGATTCAAATTCTTTATCATATATGTGATTTACAAATACTTTTTCCCATTATGTGGCTAGTCATTTTATTCTTCTCACAGTGTTTTTAAAGGAACAGAGTTCTCAATTTTAATGAAATCAAAGTCATCATTTTTCTGTAATTTTACTTAATTATAATTTATTTGAATTTAAATTGGAATTGCCACATGTGTCTATTGGATACTAGACTGGACAGTGTATGTTGGGAGAAAGAGACAAATGTTATATTAACAAGAATTAATAAATGGTGATAACTCTTATTTTAAAAAAAAAACATGGAAATGGAGCTAGGCCACTCTCATTAAGGTTTCCAGGAAGGCCTCTTTTAAGTGAGGATTTACTCTTTTGTGAGTGAAAACAAGATGCTGTAAAAAAGATTTCAAGAAGTAGGAGTAATTATTCAAGGATCCTGTGGTAGGAAAGGAGCCAGTGTGTGGAGGCCATATAAGAAGCTATTCTCTTTATTTTATAGCCACATTTAGTATTTTAACCTGAAGCAGAATCACATACCTGGTTCATCCGCATTTATTCACTCGTCAGATGATTTGATTATTTCTAGAAATCAAGGATATTCTGTCACTTAGACTCTACAGAATAATGCACAAGAGATTTTTCTAGTCATTTCTAAACATATGGATCTAAAAGATAATAGGAACGTAGAGATAATGCTTTGGGATAATGCATTCTGGATAGAATCCTGGATTAATCCTTCTGGATAATGTATCCTTGAGGATATCCACATTTGGCTAGAACAGTTTTTTATAGAATGAAATGGAAGCACGTATTAGAGCAATTTCGGTTAGGGATCATTTGTGTCAAACTCAGTCACTCTGACCCTCTGGTTTCCCATAGTAATTGAAAACCCCTTGAATAAGATGGGTGCTGGGATGGGAAAGAAAGACTTAAAGGCACAGAAAGTCAGTTGGAGCAATGGGATTTTGAAATAGCTCCAACATATTAAAATGTAGCAGCTGTTGTTGAAAACGTCATTCTGTCTAGTCTTTCTGCACTCTTTGGGTCCATATTTCTTTATAGCTGTTCATGGTAGAATACCCCCAAGAGCCAGCTTTGGCCATGTGTGTGTCTTATGCTGGGGTTTGAAGGAAACATCTTGGTGAGTAAGCTTTAGTTTTAGTCTATAATACTGAGAAAATATTATGCTTGTGGATAAACTGATATTTTCCTGAATTCTTTTCTTGTGTTAAATTCACAAAATGACTTGATAAAATCAGGCACATTTCTTGTATTGTCTCAGAGGAGTCTGAAGTGATCAAAATCTGAATTAGATTAGTCAGAAATGGCCTCTGTTCTCACTGGTGTGATCTCCAAACTTGTGAGTGTACTTTTTTTCTTTGTGAAATGGTGGTAATAATCGATATCTTGTATAGTTCACATTTGTTTCTTATGGGTCAGAAGAAGAATGTATATTCTGCACTTTTAGGTAGAGAAGCCAAATCATTATCTTTTACCTAGTGAAAGAAGGTGTAAACCAATAAAAAGAGTTTTATTTCTTTGAATTTGATAAGGGAACATTGACATGCAAATGAATGGATGCTATCTGTCTCATTCAGCTCAGGCTGCCATAACAAAATACCCTAAACTGTATGGTTTATACATCAGACATTGATTTCTTACAGCTCTGGAGGTGGTGGATGCCTATGATCTGGGCGCAATCCAGTTCCTGGTAGAGGGCTCCCCTGGCTTGTGGTTGGCCATCTTCTTCTGTGTCTCCATGGGACTGGGAGGATATCGGCAAATGGAGAAGAAAGGGAGAGAGGTGGAGATGGAACTAGATACCTCTGTTCTCTTCTTTTAAGGGCACAAGTCTTATCCTAGGGGGCCTCACTTTCATGACTTCATCCAAACCTAAATCAGCTCCCCAAACCCCTGCCTCCTAATACAATGCATTTAAAATTAGACCTTCGTCATATGAATTTAGGTGGGATAAGCATCAGTCCCTAGCACTATGCTCCAAGTGGTCAACTTTGAAGGAAAGAAATATCAAATAATGTAGAAACTTGAACAGAAAGATAACAATTAATGTTTATATTTTATGGGATAATAAGAGGAAATTTTAAAACTTCTTTAAGTGAATACCTAACTACATATAATCCACATCAATTAAATGAGGTAAGTTTTATTAACTTAATTCTTTTTTTTTGACGTTTCTTTTTTTTAAGATTTTATTTATTTATTTGACAGACAGAGATCACAAGTAGGCAGAGAGGCAGGCAGATATAGATTGAGAGAGAAGGAAACAGGCTCTCTGCTGAACAGAGAGCCCCATGCGGAGCTCAATCCCAGGACCCTGGGATCATGACCTGAGCCAAAGGCAGAGGCTTTAACCCACTGAACCACCCAGGTGCCCCATAACCTTTGGACTCTTAAAAAAAAAAAGAGTCCGAAGGTTAACCACTAAACCACCCCAGTGCAGCTACGACTTCTAATTACTTCCAAGAAGAATGAATCCCTTGAATCTTAAATTGGATCGTATAATGTTTATTTATTTTCTTGCATGCCCAGGGTATATCTTTGGTGGACATTCAACATGAGAATATCAGAAATAGAAGGGCTCTAAGAGACTGTGTAGTTCAAATTCTCTCATTTCCTAGATTAGTAGATGAAAGCCCAGAGAAGTGACTGAACTGCCTTGGGTTGCATATCTCAATAGTGGTGAGACTTACTGCAAACAGTAGGATCTCAAATAAAAATAACATTCTTCCTGTAGTTTGATTACATTCTGTTGCATGTGACTCCAAAAGATGATGTAGGTACACTCTTCATTTCATTCCTTGTTCATCTGATAATTTTGTAACTAAGGAAACATGGTGAACTTAGCCTGGATATGGACCTCTGTGTTAGGTCTCCATGAGAAAATCCATGAGATTCTCCATGAAAAACTCCTATTTTAAAGACACTTTTACAGAAGAAGATTGGTGACCCTTACTTGATTATTCATTCTCATGTTTACCAGCCTTCGCTCTCAAGAAGATTTCTTTGTCCAAAGGTTTCAAATTTGGGGTCCATGAATCCCTAAGGAATCCATGTTATGCAGGTCTCTGAACCCTTTGGAGTTACATGCACAATGTAATTCACAGCTTTTTAAATTTTTCAGAGAACCTCTCCCCTAGGTTTCAATGTAGTTTCTCAGTCTACAGATTAGCAATGATTCTTTTTGTGTTGCCTTCCTTGGAAGACACTTTCTATCCTCCATATTATGACTCAGCATTAAAGTGAAGATTATTTCTCCTTCCAAATGAAGAACTTCAGATCATATTAGCGTTTCTCACAGACTCTTCTTCCCCCAACACTTTCAATACTATCTATGGTTGTCTTTTGAACATTTCTAAATTCTTTGTAAACCTGAAAGGTGAGGAGTGCAGAATTAGAAATCCTCTATGAATGAAGCTGCAGTGAGGAGCACGGATCTGCTGCATATGATGTCAGAGTTTTAGGGGCCACATAAGCAAGGCTGCTGAGATAGAACCAGGAATGTGGTTCTACTAAGATGGACTAGGCATATCCTAATCTAGCTCAACACGGAGTAAGGAACCCAGGGAAGACTTAAAGGATTCGCACATTTCAAAGTTCAAAGCGTGGTAAATAGATGCTGAATAAAGGGAATTTGGAGGATTGGTGTAAGGAATCTAGCACAGGCTCAAAGGTGAAACAGAATTATAAGAATATGTGCCTGTGAACAAACCGCTATCCTTCTTAGGAACATTAACCTGTCTTTTACAGTTGACATTCTTCACATGGGGACAAGCCACTGGACCTCATAGTGCAAGTAATTGTCTCCCAGATTTTCTTCTCCCCGCCACCTCTGCAGTCACACTAGACTCAGAATGGTGGATTGAGGAGAGTTATGTCCCCAAGAGATGTGAGTAATGGCAACAGTGGGATGGAGCTGACCATCTGTAAGATAGAACGTAGGTTATCAAACCCACAGACTTTTCTGGGAGTCTGATGAAAACTGTGGGTTCTCTCTCCAAAAAGAAGGCATAAGTACATACCATCTAAAAAGGAGAAGTACACAATTGAACCATCCCTGAAACTCATTCCTGGTTAATAATTCCTGACCGAGAAGTATGGTATTGTCTATTTCTCACCCATTTGCTTCCTGTCTTTTACTCATGGTTTATGTAATTGTGTCAGTTGCCCTCTGAGCTGTACTAAGGAGGTTGGGGCATAGAATTTCCATATGTGAGCTACAAGATTAAGGTGGGGATAGCAACACTGAGGCACTATGCTAGTGACAGTAACTATGGAGAGATCCTGAGGACACAGTGAATTTAGGGGATAAGAATTGTGCCAAAGAAGTCCAGTATCCCTTTCCAATGGAATGATGGTTCCCCTGTTCCTGTGCTAGGATCTAGGTTTGATTTTACTAGAAGCAGTTCCCTTATGAATAATGTAATGATGTGTGCTGATACTGAGCCAGTTAGTTTTCTCTAGTTCCCCCTAAAGCAACACCCAGTTCCCAGGATTGCTGACCTAGGCCCTCTGGTGGTAGGGGAGACCTCTGGCCAGTATAAGGTGAGAGAGTAGAGCAGGAAAAATGGCCAGAGCTTGAACTTCAGCACTGGCCATTGAGAAGCATATTGGTGATTTTACTTATTTGTTTCCAGTGGCAGGTCCGCTGACTCTATCTAGAATGGTAAATCTATAAGGTGTAATTTAGAGAGTGATTTATCTGGAATATACAAGTCAAATAATTCTCCACTTATCAAAAATCAGAGGTCCTCTGAAACAAAGTACTTGAATTATAGTTAATCCTATGTGTATATACCACTAAGAAAAAGAAAAAAAATATCTTTTTTTTTAAGTTACAGCAAGAAAAAAAATCTGTTTGGAAGATGGGATCCTAAATATGTAAGTATTTAAATCTATTAAATATGTAAGATAGTCTCTTTTGCTGTAGAGGATCTTTTGTCTCCCTTTACTTGATCTCTTCAAATCCTGACTTATTTTGAAGCCCAGTTTATGTTCTGTCCTGCCTATGAAAGAGAGATAATAGAGCTACTCAATGGCATTTTGGAATATAAATGAGATAATCCACTTCTGCCTTTAGCAGAGTGGCTGGAACATAGTAAACCATCTACGTATCTATTAGCTCCAGTTCATGATAATAGGTATGATACTACTTTTCCCAAATGCTCTGATCAACTTTTAACCTCCTTATTCTCTGTCCATAAAATATTTAAAGCCTCTTCCACTTTTGGACCCTTACTATCCTAGTGAAAATGTTAAGTTATCTCCACAGTGAGATTGGGGTCTCTTTGAGAGGTAAGGGCAGGCAATACAAAATTTGCTGAGTTGGTTTCAAAATTGGCACTTACTCACTTTACAAGTCACATGGTCTTCATTTTATTTAATTAGTTTTTTTTTTCTCTCAACAGAAAATGAAAACACTTGCAGAAAGGAGGAGGAGTGCCCCATCTCTTACCCTGGAATAAGCCCTACAGAAAAGGCCAAATAATACTTGTGCCTGGGCATGAGGCAAATTTTTCCTGTTTTAAATATGAAGAAAGATAACCAAAATGAGATTATAAAAAATGGAATGCTGATTTCTTATATTCATTATTAAATTAATTAATGAATGTATCAGGAAATTTGAAGTGGGAAAACAGGCTAACTTTCTATGGAAATGACCATTTTACCCATGAAGACTAAATATCATTTCGATAGACATTTTCAACAAGTCTTTCATAATATGTAGAAATTGAATGAATATTCAGTCATTAACTTATTCATTAATTTTTCAATGGCATTTTACACAGGAGGAGTTTTTATGTTCAAAGGAATCCTGTGATGATTTTCCTCTAATCTGTGAATCATTTTATATAAAGTGAAATCCTTATCACATTTTCTTAAAATAAGAGTATAACTGAAATTTCTGTGAATGATGTGCTAATTGAACATAAAATCAGTATGAAGTCGTGGTGGTCTTTTTTTTCAGTGCCAAAAATAAATTATAGAACCAAATCCCAATTAGTGAAACTTCTAGAGTACTGTGGCCACTCTCTTAGTACTCAGTATGTTCTCAGCTCTGGCAGTTCCCACACGTGTCCCTAGAAGACACATTAGGCATTAGGTTGAACAGGAAATATAAATTACTTTTGATTGAAGCCGAATCAAAATGTAATTAGAAAGATACTCTTCTTCCAAATAAATAATACTTTTCGGTGTTTATAGAAATGACTTCTGGATCATTGGCATTAATTTACCTTGGCCTTTGTGTGGAAAAAAATAACAGTAATATTTTCACAGTTTGACCATGATTATCTAGAAAACTCAAGAGTAAGTGTTGTTCGATAGAGGCAGACAGAAGAGGCAGAATTATTAGTACAACTGTATATATGGATATATTGTTAATACAAAAATAGCTTTATTATCTACTTTATAAAAACAGTGTTAGGTATAATTGCTTATTGGAAGCTTCTATGATAGATATGTTTCAGGCTTTTCAATGATAAGGAGTCCTTTTATCAGTGGAATTTTAGCCCAAGATCAGGGGTCATACTGGCCTACTTACCCCCAAGCTTGTGAGACTCTGTAATCGCAGGCATGTAGATACCTAAAGTTTGTGTTTGGAAGTTTGGAATATTGTGGAGCATTTGCATTGATCTCAGCGATTTAGTGGGCAATGGCCAGAGATGGTAGGCATCATGTAATGCACAGGGTATCCTGCACATCAACGATTTGTGGGAACCTCCATGGCTTTGAGGGTCCCATGCATGGCATGTTGTGTTCAGCTCCGAGCTGAAAAACTTTATGTGATTGTTTCTGTCTATAACTTCACTTTGTTTGAGGTATAAAGACAAAGTATTTTTATATGCTTTTGTTTTAATAATCACTAAATTTTCCAAAAGTGCCACTACCTCGCCTATCAAAAGTTAGTTGTACCTTATATTGTTTGGGACGATTTCAGGAAATCATTTGACTTCATTTTCCTGTACTTGTGTGGTATGGCTTCTTACCCTCTGTCTATTCTTAAACTTAAATGTATCATTTGAAAGTTCTATAACCATATGGGTCTGTCATTGTGTTTTAGTATAGTCCTGCGAGAGCATATACCTATTGAAATATATAATTTAGTAGTGATTACATTTATTTTAATTTCTTTGTATTGCTATTAGGAATTGTATTGATATTTTTGAAATTCTTTTAAATATGCCTGAATTTCATTTCATGGTAGAAAAGAAGGAATGGAAATGAATACATACATGTAGACATCACTATCCCATTAGGGATCTGGGTCTCATAGGGTTGAGAAGGAAGAGGCAGTTGAAGTACTGGGTCAATAATGCTGAAAACACCTACCCACCTTTGTGAAATTGTGGTGCGTTAGAGAACCAATGCACTAAGACACAACCGTGTCCTTCCCTATCCTACCTTCCCATTACCTCTGCAATAATTAGGGCTTACATTAGACCCAGTTCCTAAATTTCTGTCTCAGGAATAATGAAATATGGAGAACTTGTGTCAAGATAACCACAGGAAATAAAAGTATATTTAAGTTGAGGTTGTATATGTTTTAATCTTCAATTTATTTCTTACGAGTTTCTCCAGGTCAGGAAAGTGAGTGCATAGCACAGGGGAATAGGGTCTTCATCTATTGTACAGAAACAGTGTTTTTACTCTGTGCAGTGCTGGGCAGTCAATGTGTACAAAAAGAAAGCTGTTGGGTGTTGAATGTGTACAAGGTTTTTGTACATAATGTAGTCTCTGCATCGGAAAGAACCATAAATGTCTTCTAATCTGGTGGTTTCCAGAGCTTTCTAGTTAGTGTTCTGCAGTGAGATCCAGAGAATTGCACAATTGTCAGAGACTCCTCATGGTTGATTTCAATACACCCTTGGTGGAGAACCACTATGACAAGCTACAAAAGAATCCCTTTTATTCAAAGAGTAGTTTTAGGGAAGCCTGGATGGATTGGTCATTTAAGTGTCTGACTCTTGATTTCCACTTAGAAACATGGTCTAAGTAAGGGTTGTGAGATCAAGCCCTGTGTTTTGCTCCATGCTCAGTACTGAGTCTGCATGAGATCCTCTCTCTTCCTCTGCACCTCCCCACCCCCTCACACATGTGCTTGTTCTCTCTCTCTCTTAAATAAATCAATGAATACATTATTAAAAAAAAGAATTTTGCTTTACTGTCAATTGCACCCAGGAAACATGAAAACTTTACAAATGCTAAGCCGATAGCACACTTGTTTTAAGTCAAATTATGTAGAGTAAAATCTAGAACCTAGAAAGAAAGAAAAATAATATTTACTATTTCTTTATGAGTAATATCATGGGAATGATCCTGTAAGAGAAATAGACTTCTCTAGCACTTCATATTTCTTTTTTTTCTTTCTTTTCAGCATAACAGAATTCATTGTTTTTGCACCACACCCAGTGTTCCATGCAATATGAGCCCTGCATAATACACACCACCTGGCTCCCCCAACCTCTCACCCACTCCGTCCCTTCAAAACCCTCAGGTTGTTTTTCAGCGTCCATAGTCTCTCATGGTTCATCTCCCCCCTCCAATTTCCCTCAACTCCCTTCTCCTTTCCATCTCCCCATGTCCTCCATGTTATTTGTTATTTTCCACAAATAAGTGAAACCATATGATACTTGACTCTCTCTGCTTGACTTATTTCAGTCAGCATAATCTCTTCCAGTCCTGTCCATATTGATACAAAAGTTCCGTATTCATCATTTGTGATGGAGGCATAATAATCCATCGTGTATATGGACCACATCTTCCTTATCCATTCATCCATTGAAGGGCATCTTGTTTCTTTCCACAGTTTGGTGACCATGGCCATTACTGCTATAAACATTGGGGTACAGATGGCCCTTCTTTTCACTACATCTGTATCTTTGGGGTAAATACCCAGTAGTGCAATTGCAGGGTCATAGGGAACCACATGGTCCTCTCAATTGATGCAGAAAAAGAATTTGACATAATCCAGAATCTGTTCCTGATTAAAACGCTTCAAAGTATAGGGATAGAGGGAACATTCCTGAACTTCATAAAATCTATCTATGAAAGACTCACAGCAAATATCATCCTCAATGGGAAAAAGCTCACAGTCTTCCAGTTGAGATCAGGAACACGACAAGGATGTCCACTCTCACCACTCTTGTTCAACATAGTATTAGAAGTCCTAGCAATGGCAATCAGACAACAAAGAGAAATAAAAGGTATCCAAATTGGCAAGGAAGATGCCAAACTCTCTCTCTTCACAGATGACATGATTCTTGATATGAAATACCCCAAAGACTCCACCCCCAAACTACTAGAACTCATACAGCAATTCAGTAACGTGGCAGGATACAAAGTCAATGGACAGAAATCAGTGGCTTTCTTATACACTAACAATGAAAATACAGAAAGGGAAATTAGAGAATCGATTCAATTTACTATAGCACCAAGAACCATAAGATACCTGGGAATAAACCTCACCAAAGAAGTAAAGGATCTTTACTCGAGGAACTACAGAACACTCATAAAAGAAATTAAAGAAGACACAAAAAGATGGATGACCATTCCATGCTCTTGGATTGGAAGAATAAACATTGTTAAAATGTCTATACTGCCTAGAGCAATCTGTACTTTTAATGTCATTCCGATCAAAATTCCACCGGTATTTTTCAAAGAGGTGGAGCAAATAATCCTAAAACTTATATGGAATCAGAAGAGACCCCAAATTGCTAAGAAAATGTTGAAAAACAAAATAAATTGGCAGCCTCACATTGCCTGATTTCAAGCTTTCCTACAAAGCTGTGATCACCAAGACAGCATGGTACTGTTGTAGAAACAGACACATAGACAGTGGAACAGAGTAGAGAACCCAGATATGGACCCTCAACTCTGTGTTCAAATAATCTTTGACAAAGCAGGAAAAGATATCCAGTGGAAAAAAAGACAGTCTCTTCAATCAATGGTGCTGTGAAAACTGGACAGCTATATGTAGAAAATGATACTAGATCATTCTCTTACACTGTACTCAAAGATAAACTCGAAATGGATAAAAGACCTCAGTGTGAGACAGGAATCCATCAGAAACCTAGAGGAGAACATAGGCAGTAACCTCTTTGATATCAGCCACAGAAACTTCTTTCAAGTTATGTCTCCAAAGGCAAAGGAAACAAAAACGAAAATGAAATTTTGACCTTCATCAACAAAACAAAGAGGTAACCCACAGAATGGGAGAAGATATTTGCAAATGACAGTACAGACAAAAGGTTGATATCCAGGATCTATAAAGAACTCCTCAAACTCAACACACACAAAACATATAATTATATCAAAAAAATGGGCAGAAGATATGAACAGACACTTCTCCAATGAAGACATACAAATGGCCATCAGACACATAAAATGTTCATCATCAATAGCCATCAGGAGATTGAAATTAAAACCACATTGAGATACCATCTTACACCAGAAAGAATGGCCAAAATTAGCAAGACAGGAAACAACGTGTGTTGGAGAGGATGTGGAGAATGGGCAACCCGCTTACACTGTTGGTGGGAATGCAAGTTGGTGCAGCCACTTTGGAGAACAGTGTGGAGATTCCTTAAGAAATTAAAAATAGAACTTCCCTATGACCCTGCACAGTCACCATAACATTGCATATTTCTTGTACTGTATGTTACTTAATTTTGGCTTTGTGACAGGGTATTGCTCTTTCTAATGTTTCCCAGTAATGCGTTGCTTAGTAATTAATGATGGTAAAATTATTGTCCAAGGTTTAGCAAACATGCACATGGGACTTATAAGAATCACTTCATTTGATAGCTGTTGCACCTCAATTTTTATTGAATGTAACGAATAAGATCTCATTTTATTTATGTTTTTAATAAGACAGTATGTTTGTTTATTTTTTGTATTTAATTTTTTTAACTTTATTTTTCCACTTACCAAGATTCATTGTTTATGCATCACACCCCATGTTCCATGAAACACCTGTCCTCCTTAATACCCACCAGCAGCTAGTTTTAAAAGACAGGAAGACTTAGGTTGATTGGTGAGTTAACTGTGTTGAAGTGTTATCTCCAGTGTTCTTCGATTAGCCTTTACAGTACATAAGGAGTGGTCATTTATAGATCTTTAACTTTTCTTTTTTGTATGTGGATACATTTCAGTTCAGCTAGAGGTGATTTCTGTAAGTAATTATTTTAGTTAAGTGTCATCGTGGTTCTCCAATGTGGCTGCATTCAGCTCTTTTTACTCTCAAATGTAACGGCTTCAGTTCTGTCTTTGAGAACAGCCTCACTTCATGTGCTAGCGTCCTCATGGTAAAATACTGGGCACCTAATGAGAGGGATTAGTTTCCCTAAACATAAAATGAGAGTGTGTAGAACTTATCATGTCATAAAACCCTTCTACCTCCAGTTCTGTGGCTACATAATTATGATTTGTGAAAATAAGTGCATAGACTTCCTTACGCATACTCTGAATCCTAGTCATTCTTAATTACTTGCAGTGTCCTGGGAATACTGTACTCTCACGTTGGCTCAGCTGTCACTTCCTTCAGGTGCGCCTCTAACCCATTAGAGATAACATCCAGGCTTCTAGAGCATTTCATTGTAAGCACTCCTGCCCCTGATTTGACATCACCATCTACGCCATGCTCACTGGTGGGTCCCTGTCACTTAAAATGACATTTTGTACATAACTTGTGTTCAATTATGATTTGTTGGCTGAATTAGTGACTGAATAAGTGAGTCCATTTCCAGACCAGAACAGATCTTAGTAAGTTTGCACAATTTAGTAGTTTCTTAAGTTTCTGCCTTTCCTACCCTCCTGTAGGTAGTCAACACATGAGAGACTTTCCTTGTTCATCGGTATTATTGGTGAATTCTGGCTAGAGAGAAAGGCAGAGTCCTTTTGACAAAGTGACTCTGAGTTATTGTTAGGAAGTTTTTTTCATGCAGCAAAATACCCCACGAACTCATATATCTGATCTAGAAATACCACATTTATTGACATTCTCATCGTATTTCTTCACTGTTTACTCAGGGCGAGATTCAAGTTATACAGATTCAAATCATACAGAGATTCAAGTCATACAAAGTTTTCCCCCAGAAAATCACTTGTTTTGTTTTGATAGGTACCACCCTGTAGAAGTTACAGAGAAATGTCTCTGCTTTTGTTTGAAGTTGCCATCTGTTAGCACTTTTCAGTTGATATTCACCTATTACCATCCCCACATCCAAATTACTTGATTGTGTGTGTGCTCTTTGCAAGACTTTATGCTAGAGACTTAAATAGTTTCCCTTTTTGATCTAGCCTCCCTGCTCCTCCCTGCTGCTAAGAGGACAGGCAGGGAAGCATTGTGGTGTCACAGGAAGGGCTGGGGCTTTAGCTGCATTCCCATGCCCGCTGTCCATCCTTTGTGTGACCTTGGAAAAATCACCTAATCTCTGAGTCTCAGTGGTTTCCTCTGTAAGGTTTAAATCTAATGCTTGCATCACAAAATACAAAGTGGGAAAATTCTTAGAAGATTGACTTTGTTATTATTCGTTGCCTCTTTCCTTCCCTGAGGTACATTTCATTTTCAGGCCTTAAACCTCCTGACTCATCCAGCAAAGTCAAATTTGTTAGTGAAGAGTCCCTACTTCATCATTATAGCATTGTGTAACCAGAAGAAAATCATTGAGCCTGGCTTCTTATGTGATGAACATTGAGTCAAAGATTGTCTCTAGGTCACATGCTTGATTAATAGACTTAGAGATGGGATTGGAAATGACAGTCCTCTGGTTTTGATGGTGTATTCTTTGAATCGTTCAAACAGAAGGACTATGGTCTAGAGTGTGAGAGCATGGATTCTTGAGCCAGATTGCCAGGTGTGACTCGTGATACTGGTCCTTACTAGCTTTATGATATTGTAAGGTTCTAAACCAGGGATACTTAGCTATCTCTTAATATGGTAAGGAAGGCTCAGTGGGTCTTCCATATGAAAATTCCTTAGTGGAATCACCAGCATGTGATCAGTGCTCTGTGTATGAAGGTTATTGTTAGTAGTAGTAGTAGTAGTAGTAGTGCTAGTAGTAGCAGTAGTAATAACAGAAGTAGAAGTAAATAGAACGCTCATAGGAAAACTGTCTGAGCCCTGGGGCAAATTAGAAATTAAAAAGGATGAAAGATGCAATCTAGAAGCTAAACTGAACTCTAATATTAATTTTTTTTTATTTATTTGACAGAGAGAGAGAGAGATCACAAGCAGGCAGAGAGGCAGGCAGAGAGAGAGGAGGAAGCAGGCTCCCTGCTGAGCAGAGAGCCTGATGCGGGGCTCGATCCCAGGAACCTGGGATCATGACCTGAGCCGAAGGCAGAGGCTTTAACCCACTGAGCCACCCAGGCGCCCCTCTAATATTAAATTTATTTTAAAAGATAATTATATTTCTGGATCTGGCCTGATGCAATATTGACTCAGGACATCTGGTATTTATTCTTGGTAGACCCTGTCAACTCCTCAGATCTCCCTAAGCAGAAGTTCAAAGTATGTGTGGAATGATTCTGGGAAATAAGGTGCTAAGACAAGGGGATTGACGTGATTTGCTTGACCCCTCCAGAATAGGGTCTCTAGGAGAGCCATATGTGCCAAAGCTATGAATCAAGATGAGACACATATAGAATTGGCCACTTTGGGATAAGGATGCTAAGATGAGTGAGCCACATCGGAACGTGTTGGATATTTAGGACAAGCAGCTGTTTGCTGGCTGGCTTCTGCTTCCTTTTGGCCTGATCACTCCTGTCGTGTATGACTACACACACACACACACACACACACACACACACACACACACACCACACAAAAGCACAAACACTAACATTACCTTACCTAGAATATCCCATATTGTGTTCTATACACTTCTCATTACCCCATTTCCTTTTCTTCTATGTTATGTTAGCATTACAACTTTAATACTCATCTAATGTAGCTGATAACACATCATCCTTCCATATGCAAGGAGTAGAGTGCATTTGTACCCTGGAGTGTTTTACTAAGAAGAGTGGCCATGTCTACTTTCATAACAGAATGAAAAACCACCTCCACTTGTGATTATTCAGTGTGAAATTCCCAGACATGATAACTGGAATGAATTGAATGACCTCAAAAAGGCCATTCTCATACCGAGGAGCCTAAGACAGTTATGGTAACAGTTAGATATAATTTACAGGAATGGTTAGTTACTAGACTTTCTTTTGGAACTCTGTATACCTTCCGTATCATTATACAGTTTCTTTGTACAAGATTTTGAAAAAAAAAATTTGAATTTTAGAGGAATTATTTAAAAATCCTTAATAGCTTTTCAAAGTCACAAATAAACTACATAGACACATTGTCTTAGAAGAAAACCTGTGTGGATACTCATCATTGTGCAGCCTTGTACTCTGTGCCAGCCGGCTCTGCAGGAGGCCTCTTTCTACAATTAGGGACCATGCATCCATTGGTTTTCATGGAGAGACGCATAGATAATTCAGGGTGTGTGATGAGAAGAACACTAAGTAGGATTAGATACATGAAGATTGCCAGTGGCCTGCAAGGCCTTTCCTTGTGAAGGACATTTTCCAAAGGTGTAAAATTTGATTGCAATGGAAAGAGATACCGATTGCTTTATGACATGACAAAGTTGGCAAATTTTTACCAAAATAGAAGTTACTGCTTTTTTGTAAGGAAAAATGCTTTCAGACCCACAGGTCACCTTATTCTTTTCAAACTACTTTTCATCTTCTTGAAAAATAATCTGATATATCTGTTCCTGGTATGTTGTGCTGTTTTCCTATGTCATGATGCTGCGAAGGCATCATTAGAAGATTATATTAAGAATCTCCACTTTCTAGTGGATATTGATAGTCAAATTAATTTATTTTTGCACTTGCAGATCAATGTATCCATTTAATTTCTTCTTTGCAACTATAGCTTAATTTCCTAACTACAGTTATGATTCAGTTTCATCTTTCATATTGGCACCAGGAAAGCACTGACTGCCTCAATAGTGATATTTACTTCCCCTTCCACACCCCTCTCCACAGGGATGGCCACTGTCCCCAAACATCCTTACTCTACGGGACTAGATCCTCCCTTCCCCTGTGCCCCTTGAAAGCTAGGATTCCTCAGAGGAGCTTTAAAATTCCATTGCTGACCTTCCCTCAAACCCTGAAAAAGGACTTAGGAGGTAGATGGGAGAATAATTGTCCCTATGATGAAGAAGATTCATAGAATGTTGGTTAAGAAAATATAAACCTTGTAGCCATCCTACCAGGGTAAAATCTGGCCCTGCTTCTTAACAAGACAGAGAACTTTGACAAGTTCTTTAACCTCTGCAGGGCCTGCTTTCCTCATCTATAAAATGAGTATAAGCTCATAGGGACTTCAGAGAATTGATAATATAATGTATCTGGATCACTGTAAGTATTATGTAAGATTTTTATTAAATAAAACTGTTGAAATACATAAATCCTTGCTCTGCCCTGTCACATGGGGCATCATTTTCTTAGCGTTCCATGTTTAGGTCTTGTTTTATCAACTTGACTATCTGCTTTGTGAGTTCTGTTCTTCACATCTCCATGTTCAGTAGTGGGTATAGAACAGAGACTCTGTAATATTCACTGAGCTGAAAGAGTGAGTCGTTTCACTTCCAGCTAAGTAGGACAGCTCTCAGTTAGAGTGGAAATAAGGGTAAGAGTCCACTACTGCCTGGGAAAGTAACAGAGCCAGTATCAGAAAACCACAAAAAGAAGTATCATTTCTGGAGTGACTGGCCATTTAATGCATGTGATGTAATGCTCACGTGTATACAATATCATCTGTACTATGAGTTCCTGCCACTGGTTCTCTGATGTATAGCTTCTGGTGTATTGAGAGGACACAGAGAATCGGATCTTGTTCCTGTTCAATCAGCGTTTGACCTTGGTAGAGTCACCCAGCCTTTCTGCAACAAGGGCTGTTTGCTCATCTGTCAGTGGTAGGGAGGAGGGGAGAGTGAGTTTGACCACATCATTTATGTACTTCTCCCATCAGTCGTCAACTTCTCAGTTTTGTTTTATACGAATTGTAGCTTCATCACATGGAGAACAGAAAATGGCATGACTGTTCCTTGCAAAACTTTTTATCACAAGGCTTGCATCCCCAGGAGTGTGTCTGTGGTCCTACTAAGGACTCCGAATCCCATCTATCCTTTCATTGAAAAGGTCAAGCATTCACTTGTGTGGGATCTTTAGGTTCCGTTATTTTGGTAGCTGGCCTCCATAATGACCCTAGTGATTCCCACCTCCTGGTAGTCACACTCTTGTCCAATGCCTTCCCACACTGATCAGAACTGATCTGTGTAACCAGTAGAATATTGCAAAAGTGATGGTGTATCACTTGTAAGATTAAGGCCGAGCTTCTGACTTAATTGTTGTCATACTCTGTCTCTCTGATCTCTCGTTCTGTGGGAAACAGTGTCCTGAACAGTCCTATGTAGAGGCCGATAGGGGAGGAACTGAAGCCTCCAACCTGCAGCCATATGACTGAGCTTGGAATCCGGTATTCCAACCCCAGCCAAGTTTTCAGCGATTGCAGCCCCAACTTGACTGCAGCCTCCTAAGGAATCTGAGCCAGGACTAGCCAGCTAAGCCACTCACTCTTTCCTGACCAGTACAAACTGTGTGAGACAATACGTGCTTGTTTTAAGCTGCTATGTTTGGGGGTATTTGTTAGGCATCAATAGATAACCAACAGTCATCTTCACTTTACTGAACTAGATTTCTAGAATGTTTTTGCCATGTACTTTTTATGTCCTCTTACAGCTAGAGGTGGACAGAGGGGAACACATACTGTTTCCATTTGCAAATGAAAATGCTCACTTCCCAGATCATGTATTTTGTTGGAAAGGGGGCCAGATGGCATTCTTCCTTTCTTTAAACAGTTTTACTGAGATACAGTTTATGCCATAGAATTCATCCACTTAAAGTATACAATTCAGGAGCACCTGGGTGGCTCAGTGGGTTAAAACTCTGCCTTCGGCTCAGGTCACGGTATCAGGGTCCTGAGATTTAGCCCCACATCAGGAATCTCTGCTAAACAGGAGCCTGCTTCCCCCTCTCTCTCTGTCTGCTTCTCTGTCTACTTGTGATCTCTCTCTCTGTCAAATAAATAAATAAAATCTCAAAAAAATATTGCAAGTATACAATTCAATTATTTTTAGTATAGTCACAGAATTGTGCCACTATTCCCACAGTCATCTTCTTTTAAGATTTTATTTATTTATTTAAGTTGAGAGCCTTGGCACAAGTGATGGGAGGAGCAGAGGGAGAGGAAGATGGGATCTGAAGCAGACTTCCTGCTGCGCAGGGAGCCTGACAGGACATAAGGCTCTACCCCAGTACTGCAAGATCATGACCCGAGCCGAAACCAAGAGTCCAACGCTTAACTAACTGAAGCCATCCCGGCGCCCCCTATTACCATAGACTTAGAGAGTTATCATCCCTCCTAGAGGAAACCCATAGCCATTAGCTGTCCTTCCGCTTTGTCTCGCATGTCCCTTCTTCCCCATGTGCAGTTCTAAGCAGCCACTCTTCTCTTTTTGGTTCCTATGGCTTCAGCTCTTCTAGACATTTTGTATAAACACAGTCATGCACGGGTGGTCTTTTTTGACTGGCTTCTTCCAGTTGGTATAACGTTTTCATGGTTCTTCCGTGTTGTACCTTACATTAGTCCTTCATTACTTTCAATTGTAAAATAAGATTTCATTAGGTGGTAGATACACCACATTTGGTTTATTTGCTGATCGGTTCATGGGCATTTGGATAATTTCCACTTTGTAGCTATTATGAATAATGCTGCTGTGAAAATCCACATACAAGTTTTTGTGTGGACATATGTTTTATTTCTCTTGGGTATAGACCTGTGGTGGAATTGTTGGGCCCTGTGATAATCCTCTGTTTAGCTCATTGAGGAGCTGCCGAACTGTTTTCCAGCACAGCTGTACTGTCATACACTCCCGCCAGCAACATGGAAGAGCTCCGCTTTTACCATGCCCTTAAGCACCCTTGTGATTTTCTGGCTTTTTGACTATATCTGCCTCAGCCAGCATGAAGAGGCGACTCTTTTTGCTTCTCATTTCATTATGACATTGATCATCTTTTCATGTGTTTACCTGCCAGTTGTATCTTTTGGGGGAAAGGTTCTATTTAAAACTTAGAGCATTTTTAATTCGGTTGTCTTTTTATTAATGAGTTTATTAATGAAAGAGTTTTTTATGTGTTGCCAAACAGCATTGTTAGTATTATGTGCATATAAACACAAAGCAAAGAACAGGATTGTGGCACTAATTTGAGGCTTGTGAGGCCCCCCAAAGCACCTGAGCCTGAAACACCTGGATAACTAAAGACCAACCAAGCTTCAGTTGTCCACTTCATTTTGCAATTGTGTATCTTTGGTTTTGGTTGCTTTTTTCCTCCTTCATTAAAACTAACCCTTCCGTTTTGGGGGAAAAATTAATTTCTATAAGCATGGTCTTCAGCAGATTTCTGAGATACATTCTCTATAATTAAGAGATTTAATCATCTTAAACTTTTGGATAACCATGGCTTTTCAGAGTATTTTCTTGTTTGTTTGTTCAATACATAGTTGTTAGAAAGTTAAATATGTGCATTTTAGAAAATCTAAAAAAATACAAGGGTTAAAAATGAAATTTTGGTCTGTATTCATGGATATCCACCTTGATACCTTTTTCTGTCAGTTGGCTTCAAAGTTTCTGTATGTAATTTTATGATTGAATCACAAACACCATGTATGATGCTGTGCCTGATAGAAATACTCTCTACTTACTGTATTTATAGATCATGTATGCAAATGTATTAAAAATAAATACAATTCTATGGGTTTGCTTTAACTTATAACATGAAGAATGGAGTTGAGGAATAAATATGCTCCTCTTTTGGTAGTTGTAACAATGTATATGTTTTATTTCTGAGATCTTGCATTTTCCTGCAAAAATGTCATTTATTTACTCAATGGCTGCCCACCCTGAGGGAAGCACCCTTACTAGATAAGAGTTTTTCTATACTAGCCTTCAGGGAGCTCACAGTCAAGTAGCTAAGGAAATAAGGTCAGAAATAAATTACTTTAATAGACTATAAGTGCTATCATGCAGGTAGAAATAAAACAACAAAGTGAATGCCTTAGGCCTTGAGGGAAAGTGTCCTAGAGGTGACATTGTCCATGCTGGGGTTTGATGGATAAGTAGGAGACTTTTAGCAGAGGGAACAGGTGACATAGTGTACTATTCAAATGCTCAAAGTTCTTAGGAAAGAATGACAGGTGATGAGGATAGCAAAACAAAGACCAGATTGGTAACCACCTTTGTCAGGTCAGGACTTTGGATTTCTAGATAGTAGAGCTATAATCTAAGAAAATCAGAGTTAATCATGTGATTTAATTTTTGTTTTTAGAAAGACTGCTCTATCAAAGAACTGATGGGAAGAGAGATGGTCCAGACAGGTAGGCTATTTAGGAGACAGCTGAAAAAAATTCAGGCAAGTGTTATTGAAGAGCTAGCATGCTGAAGGGGAAAACTTTAGAGTGTGACAATTAGATGTGGATGTTAGAAAGAAGGAAGTACGCATGAAGATTCTAGCTTTTGAAGACTGGATAAATATGGTGACATTAACATATTGGCCAATTGAGCAAATTTTCAACATGGTGAATTCTAATGGTATAGGACAAAGTGTTTGTATTAACAACACTAATAAAAGCTACAAATTAAATTGAGTGCTTATTATTTACCATGTTCCTAGTTATGTATTTTTGTGTGTGTGTGTACACATACATATGTATATGTATATATTAACGTCTTAATTTAATTTTTTTTCCATTTCCAAGGTTCATTGTTTATTCATTGTTTATGCACCACACCAAGAGCTCCATGCAATATGTGCCCTCCTTAATACCCACCACCAGGCTCACCCAAGACACCCACTCTCCCACTCACCCACCCTCTCCCCTCCAAAACTCTCATTTCTCTATGATCTTACATTTTGTGACCTTACCAAATGTACTATATACTATCTCAATAAAATCATTTCAAGTTTTAGGATTTCCTATCTCATACAATAAAGAACATTTTTAGAAGCTAGGTTTATGAAACTGCATTATTACTATTATAACCTTTTTGTGGCCATTAGATTCTGTCCGAAGTAGTTGCACACAACAGATGAGAGATCATCACTTAAACGAAATTATAGAATGGCTCTGAAATGATTCAGCTACTTTTATCTCCAACTTACAGAGGCTAAAAATTACATTGTTTAATGGAATTAGTTACTTAGCTCTGGGTATTTTCTAATATAAAGTAGGGAAGTTGAAATGTTGTATATTGCATTTTGTAGTTCTTGGGTTTATTTTCACTTTTTACTCTAATTTTTAAATTTTTTTAAAATTTATTTCTTATTTTTTTATAAACATATATTTTTATCCCCAGGGGTACAGGTATGTGAATCACCAGGTTTACACACTCCACAGCACTCACCATAGCACATACCCTCCCCAATGTTTACTGTAATTTTTAATGTTACCATCTAAGTTTCTGGCCTCTGCCAGGGAATATAATTGTATGTTATATGATTTATGACTTTTCTTTATGACTTGTTGCAAAATCAGATATTTGGAAGTATGACATGTATGTTGAAAAAGATGTTATCAGTTATGTGAATCATCAGTCCCTTTTTTTTTTTAAGATTTTATTTATTTATTTGACAGAGAGAGATCACAAGTAGGCAGAGAGGCAAGCAGAGAGAGAGAGGAGGAAGCAGGCTCCCCGCCAAGCAGAGAGCCCAACGCGGGACTCGATCCCAGGACCCTGGGATCATGACCTGAGCCGAAGGCAGAGGCTTAAACCACTGAGCCACCCAGGCGCCCCTCATCAGTCCCTTCTTAATATTTTGTCCTCTTCTATCCCTCACTAAGAGAGCTGTGTATTGTTTTCCACTTCAGTTGTGCGCATGTCAATTTCTTCTTCTTAATCGATTAGTTTGAAACCTAGATTGTGAGGTCCATAAAGCTCAGGATAGTTCTACTTTTTATCAAGTGGAAATATTTTTCTTTTGTCCGATTTTTGTTTTTTGTCTCGGTCTCCCTTGGCTCAGTAGAATGTGTCTGAGATTCTTCCATGTTACATGCATCAGAAGTTTGTTCCTTTTTATTTCCAGGCAGTATGCCATTTGTGGATATACCACAGTTAGCTTCTTCATTTGCCTGTCAATAGACATTTGAGTTGTTTTCACTTTAGGGCTATTATGAAGGAAACTGCAGTGAATGTTTGTATCCAAGTCTTTTCTGTTTTCACTCTTTTGGGTAAATGCAACAGAGTTAAATTATTAGATCCTATAGTAAGTGTTTCTGTACCTTTAAAATAAACTGTCAGACAATATTCTAAGGTGTTCATACTATTTTGCATACCCACCAACAATGCATGAGATCTCCAGTTGTTCCCCATTTTGGCCAAAACTTAGTAAATGAATGACAATTAAAAAAAATATATATATATGCTTTCTATTGGGTATATAGTGGTATCTCAGTGCAGTCTTCATTGGCATTTCCTGAAGACTAAGATACTGGACATCATCTCATGTAATCATTGCCCATTTCCTTTGTGTAGTGAATTTTTGTGCATTTCTTTACATGCCAACCTAGCGAATTATATGAGTTCTTTCCATATTCTGAATATATAGGTCCTTTGACAGATGTATATAGTGAAAATATTTCCTCTAAATCTGTCTTTTCATTTTCTTTAGTACTTGTTTTTGAGGAATAAAAATTTTTAGTTATGATAAAGTCCAATTGGACAAGATTTCTCTTTCATAGCTTGTATGTCTGTGCCTTAAATAAGAAATATTTGAGTATTTGAAAGCTCCACATATAGTATTCTATGTTTTCTTCTGTACTAAGACTATGATAGATTGGATTTCATTTTTGTGTATGGCATAAAGTAAAGGTAGAGGTTTATTGTTTATCCTTACAGATATCCAGTTGTTGCAATACCAATGACTGTGTAGAGTTTCTTTTGCCAATTGGATAAATAGGGTCTGTCTTCCTTCTGGAAACTTTGTCCAAAACCAGCTCACCATATTTGTATAGGTCTACTTCTGAATTCCATTCTCTTCCATCACTCTATATGTCTATTCTTGCCAATAACATCATATTTCCTTACTGAACTTTCTAATAAGATGCTCATGTTTTTTTGTTGATATTGAAACTTTTTATTGCATGTTCCATTTGATAATTGCTAATATGTAGAAATACAACTGAGACATTTTTTATTGACCTTTAATCTTTGATCTTTCTAAATTCACTTGTTAGTTTTCTTTAAAAAGCGCTTTTAGTTTAATGTAGATTTCTCAGAGTATTCTATGTACACATTCATTTCCTTTATGAATAAAGTCAGTTTTACTTCTTCCATTCTGACCTGTTCAATTTTCCTTTTCTTTTCTTACTTTAATGTACTAGCTAGAACCTCCACTATATTGTTTAATAGAATCGGTGTGAAGAGACTTAACTTTTTTCGTTCCTCAGTTTAGACAGGAAAATAATCTTCCACCATAATGTATGATGTTAGCTGGCTATAGAGTTTTTCTGTAGATGTCCAGTATTAAATTGAGCAATTGTCTTTTTAGTTTTGTAGGGTTTTGTCTGGTATGGGTGTTGAATTTTGACAAATATATCTCTTGCAACTTTGGAATTATCATATGTTCTTTCTGCTTTCTTTTTTTAGTGTTAACTAAATCAACTAGAGTGATTTTGTTTTTTAAATAAACTTTTAGGGATACCTGGGTGGCTCAGTGGGTTAAAACCTCTCCCTTTGGCTCAAGTCATGATCCCAGGGTCCTGGGATTGAGCCCCACCTTGGGTTCTCTGCTCACCGGGGTGTCTTCTTTCCCCTCTCTCTTCGCCTGCCTCTCTACCAACTTGTGATCTCTATAGCCAGCTATAGAGTTTTTCTGTAGATGTCCAGTATTAAATTGAGGAATTGTCTTTTTAGTTTTGTAGGGTTTTGTCTGGTATGGGTGTTGAATTTTGACAAATATGTCTCTTGCAACTTTGGAATTATCATATGTTCTTGCTGCTTTCTTTTTTTAGTATTAACTAAATTAACTAGAGTGATTTTTTTTTAAATAAACTTTTAGGGGTGCCTGGGTGGCTCAGTGGGTTAAAGCCTCTCCCTTTGGCTCAGGTCATGATCCCAGGGTCCTGGGATTGAGCCCCACCTCGGGTTCTCTGCTCACAAGGGTGTCTTCTTCCCCTCTCTCTTCGCCTGCCTCTCTACCTACTTGTGATCTCTCTCTGTCAAACAAATAAATAAAATTTTGAAAAAAATGAACATTTATTAAAAAATGAACATTTATTTTTAAATGTTTATTTTAGAATAGATTCAGATATACAGGAAAGTTGCAAAACATTTGTAGAGTTTCTGAGTACCATCTACCAGTATACCTTATAAACATCTTAAAATACTGTAACACAATTGTCACAACTAATGAACCAGCATTAATACATTGTTATTGACTGAAGACTGTAATTACCAGATTTTTACCTAATGTCCTTTTTCTATCTCTAGATTTTATCCCAAGTACAATATTAGATTCAGTCATTATATCTTCCTTAAGCTCCTCTACAGTATGACAGCTGTTCAGACCTTTCCTATTTTTGATGACCATGACAATTTTGAGGCATTTAGTAGAATGACCTTCATTTGGGTTTGTCTGATGTTTTCTTACAGTTAGAGTAGCATTATGTGTGGGTTTATTAAGTATTTGCAGTCCATACACATTAGGGATAGGGTTGCAGTTTTCCTGTCCTGTCTATGTTTGGTCTTGGCACTAGGATAATGGTGGACTCATATATTGAGCTGGGGGGGTGTTCCCTCTTCCTTCCAGAAGGGCATATAGGGAATGCCAGTATTTCCTCCTAAAATGCTTTGTTGAATTCACTAGAAAAGTGATCTAAGTTTTGAGGGGTTTCTTTTCCGGAACAGTTTTAAACTATGATTTTAATTCTTTAACAGGAATAAAACACTCCTTCTTGAGTTAGTGTTGGTAATTAGTTTATTTCAAGGAATGTGCACACTTCATCCCAGTTGTCAACTTAATCACCACAAAGTTATTCATAATATTTTTTATGAGTTTAGTATATATATGAACTATCATTTTAGTTATTGCTTTCATTTATTCTTTTATTTTGGATATCAGTAATTTCTGAATTCTTTTTTCTTCCTAGATCAGTCTATGGATGAATCAGTTTCATTTATTATTATTAGTTCTTTTCAACAAACTAGCTTTTGGTTTGGTTGGTTTGGTTGCTTTTCACCATTGTGTGTTCATTTTTTATTTCATCAATCTTTGTTTGTTTGTTTTTTTAAGGATTTTTAAGGATTTATTCTAGTATAATTGTGGACAGTAAAGTACTCATATTTAAAATATGCAGTTTGATGAATTTTATGCATTATGTTCATGAACCCACCACAACAATCAAGATAATGAACGTTTTCATAATTCCGAAAGTTTCCCCATGTGCCTTTTTGATTCATTCTTTCTTGCTGCCCTACCAACCTGTCCTCAGGTGATCAGTGATCTGTTTGGGGTCAGTATAGGTTAGTTTGGGTTTCTGAGAATTTCATATAAATATGCCATGTTACATTTTATTGCTGAGCAGTATTCTACAGTGTGGGTATACCACAATTTTGTTATCCCTTTTACCTACTGGTAGGGCTTTTGACAATTTTGAGATTAAAAATAAAGCTCCTTTGTACATTCATATGCATCATTTGTGTGTAATTTTACATCATATGTTTTTATTTTTTGTAGAGTTCAAGTTTCAAGGCTAGAAAAAAAGTAATGAAATTTATGAATTTGCTTATTCAGATTTAAGCATTTATCATTTTGTGGCTGTCTATTCAATTTTGTTAACAATAAGCTGCTTCTTTCTTGTCTTCCCAAAACTTGTGTAATATTTAATTTGTGGAGACATACCTCAGGGACACTGGCTCTGCAAGGAAACAAGAAAATTAGTTTTAAGCTTGCACCTTGCTTCTGCATCCTATTATCACAACCAGATTTTGATGGCTGGGTGAGCTGAAGCTTCTCACTACTGTCATTTTGGTCTGGGATGTGTGTGATCCTCTATTTATTCATAAACATCCTAACCAGAATCAATGTGAACATTTCATTAACAAAAATGTCACCACACCAGACCGTTGTAAAAGTTTATAAATACTTTTCTGAGATTAAGAAAGAAATACTTTGACTTTTGACTGTCTTTCCTCTTTCTATGAGACAAACATTTTGAAATAAAACAATAAATGTGAAAATATGTGTAACATAGGAGTGTATATATATATATATATATATATATACATATACTTCCGAGCCCAGTATGTGTGTGTGTGTGTGTGTGTGTGTGTGTACACACACAATTTTGGTGTTAGTAATATATCCAGATATTTCTGTGATATTTTATAGTTTACAAACCTGCATTAGTGGCAATTTAAACTGAAATCTAGTATATTTTCAGATACTAATAAGTTCTAGGAAGGCAAGCTTTATAATCACATATTTCTGTTAAGATGTTATGTGGTTCTAAAGATGTCTTTACTTTGAAAAGAACAACCACCATGTCCTGGATGGCAGGATAAGAACTTTGAAAGGATTCAGACACCTCAGGACTATAGTCTCCTTTACTATAAGTGCCATCAAGTTGTGTCACCTCTCCCAGTTTACAGAACACTGTGGGGAATTGGAGGATTGCTTCTGGATATTGTCCAACTTTTGTTCTGCAGACCTTTCCCAGAGTCAAAACCTGGGACAAAGAGAAATCACAAAGAGTGACAGATTGTTCCACAGCCATCTTCCCTTGGAAGCAAGAGCAACAACTGCACTATTTAGTATATATGACTTGTGAATTTTCAGTCTCTGAGTTACAGTTACTCTATTTTAACTATTTACTTTAAACTGATCACTAATTTTTTATACAAATGTGTAAACATATGATTGTCCTTATGTCTTTTTTTAATAAAAAATACAATTTAGTTGTGTCTGCTTAGTTCAGTGGTTAAGCATCTGCCTTCAGCACTGGTCATGATCTCAGGGTCCTAGGATGAAGCCCCACATTGTGCTCCTGGCTCTACAGATAGCCTGCTTCTCATTCTCCCATTCCCCCAGCTTTTGTTCCCTCTCCCGCTGTCTGTCTATCTGTCAAATAAATAAAATCTTAAGAAAAAATTCGTTCTCTTCTAACACATGAATGTTAGAGTCATAAATTAATTTTTCTTTGCCCTGTTAAAACACAGTTGTATTCACATTGTAAGTAAATATAACTAGGGATGCAAGAGTTTTTCCCTATACTCAAGATTCATGACATAAAATGTTTTCTGAATTCAGAGAGTTTCAACTGGAAGTGCCAATCATGTGACTGTCCATAGAGGCACAGAATTCAAAGCCCCCACATGTAGCTCTGAAATACAATTCTCTAAGTTTGTGGAAGATGCCAAGCTTTCCGACAGCAAATAAGACTGAGATACCAGCCTAGAAAGCAGACATGGCTAAGGAACACCAGAAGGATGATGAGTGCCTTGTATAACACTTCTGATAATGACAGATACCAAGGCATAAAAATCAACCATTTCCAAGGTAATCACCTAGAATTTGCGTATTTTATTGTCACTATTAGTTAATATTTACTGTGATGATTAATTTTATTGGCCAAGTTGACTGCCCACAAGGTGCCCGGATGAAACATTTCTAGGTGTGTCTGTGAGGTATTTCTAGATGAGATTGCCATTTATATCACTGGATTCAATAGGACAGATGATCCTTCTCAAAGTGAGTGGGCATCAGTCCATCCTCTTGAGGGCCTTCACAGAACAGAGTAGAGGAAGGAGAAATTTGCCCCCCCCCTTTTTTTCCTGCCTCACTATTGAGCTGGGACATCTCATCTCATCTTGCCTTAGGGAATGATGGACATGAATTGAACTACCAGGTTCCTGGGTCTTCAATGTACACTCGGCAGATCACAGGACTGTCATTGGTCTCTTTCTCTAGAGAACCCTGACTAAAGCAGTTACCTAAAATTTACCTACTGAATGGCAGGAGTGAACATAACATTCAATGGTAGAAGGAGAAAGTAGAGGTTCTGCTGCCCAAAGAAGAAAATTTCCTCTCAGGAGAAAAACCTCTCATATGTGCTTTTCTCAATACGTATGGAAAACATACCTATTCTCTTCTATACCTGATGTTATAAATAGCAACAAAAGCATCTATAATCTAGTTAGAAAAAGAAACAGAGTTGGGAGATCTGGTCCAAATTCTAGCTTTACTGCTTGCTACAATTGTTCTTGGCAGGGCTCAATCTCTTCTTCTTTAGAAATAAGTTAATAATACTTACCTCATCTAATTGATGTGTATTATATGTAGTTAGGTATTCACCTAACGAGGTTTTAAAATTTCCTGTTATTATCCCGTAAATTATAAACATGAAATTCTTAACTTTCTGTTCAAGTCTCTATGTTATTTGTTATTTCTTTCCTTCAAAGATGACTACTTGAAAGTATAGTGCTATGGACTGATGCCTGTGTCCCACCTAAAGTCATGTGCTGAAGGTCTAATTTCCAATGCATGGCATTAGGAGGCAGGAGTCTTTGGGAGTTGATTTAGGTTTGGATGAGGTCATGAAAGTGAAGTCCCCTAGGATGGGATTAGTGCCTTTATAAGAAGAGAACAGAGTTATCGAGTTCCATCTCCACCTCTCTCCCTCTCTTCTCCATTCCCTGGTCTTCTCCCACTCCCATGGAGACACAGAAGAAGATGGCCAACTCAAGCCAAGGGAACCCTCAACCAGGAACTGAACTGGCTTGCACCCAGATCTTAGGCATCCACAGCCTCCAGAAGTGTTAGGGATCAATGACTGATGTTTAAACCACCCAATTCAGGGTATTTTGTTATGGCAGCAAGAGCTGAGTGAGACAGATAGCATCCATTCTTTTGCATGTCAATGTCCCCTTATCAAATTCAAAGAGATAAAACTCTTTTTATTGCTTTACACCTCCTTTCACGTGGTAAAACATAACTAATTGGCTTCTGTACCTGAAAGTGCAGAGAATACTTTCTTCTTCTGACCCATAACAAACTACTTGTGAACTATTTGAGATATGGTTTCTGACCACCATTTTACAGACAAAGAAACAGAGTACACTCACAAGTGTGGAGATCACACCAGAGAGAACAGAGGCTATTTCTGATTAATCTGATTCAGATTTTATTCATTTCAGACTCCTCTGAGACAAAACAAAAAATGGGCCTGATTTTATCAAGTCACTTTGTGAATAACACAAGAACAGAATTCAGGAAAATATTGGTTTATCCACAGGCATAATATTTTCTCAGTATTACAGAGTATAACTAAAGCTTACTCACCAAGATGTTTCCTTCAAATCCCAGCATATGACACACAGGTGGTCAAAGTTGTCTCTCGAGGGTTTTGTGCCATGAGCTGCTATAAACGGATTTGGACCCAGAGAATGCAGAAAGATGAGACAGAATGAAGTGGTCAACAACAGCTGCTACATTTTAATATGTTGCAGCTATTTTAAAATCCCATTGCTCCAACTGACTGTCTGTGTCTTTAAGTCTTTCTTTCCCATCCCAACACCCATCTTATTCAAGGAGTTTTCAATTACTATGGGAAACAAAAGGGTCACAGTGACTGAGTATGACAGAAATCATCTCTAACCGAAATTACTCTAATATGTCTTTCCATTTCATTCTATAAAAACTGTTCTATCCAAGTGTGGATATCCTCAAGGACGCCTTATCCAGAAGGATTAATCCAGGATTATATCCAGAATGCATTATCCAGAAGCATTATCTTTACGTTCCTATTATCTTTTAGATCCATATTTTTACAC
This sequence comes from Meles meles, assembly GCF_922984935.1. NCBI lineage: Eukaryota > Metazoa > Chordata > Mammalia > Carnivora > Mustelidae > Meles > Meles meles. The sequence goes on from NW_025721119.1 coordinate 645,324, forward strand.
ATTACTAGATAAATCTATTGTGCATTATTCTGAAGAGTGTAAGTGGCAGAAAATCCTTGATTTCTAGAAATAATCAAAATCATCTGACTAGTGAATTTGGATGAACCAGTCAGATGATTATGCTTCAGATGAAAATACTAAATGTGGCTATAAAATAAAGAGAATAGCTTCTTATACAGCCTCTACACACTGGCTCCTCAAACACATCATGTCCTTTCCTACCACAGGATCCTTGAATAATTACTCCTACTGGTTTTGAATAATTGCTCCTACTGCTTGAAATCTTTTTACAGCATCTTGTAACCCATGAAAGAGGAAGGACTCACTTAAAAGAGGTCTTCCCGGAAACCTTAATGCCAGAGTGACCTTGATCTATATCCATGTTTGCTCTTTTAATAATAGTTATCACCATTTATTAATCCTTGTTAATATCGCATTTGTCTCTTTCTCTCAACCTCTGCTGTCCAGACTAGTATCCAATAGACAATTATGGCAACTTAAATTTAAATTCAGATAAATTATAATTAAATATAATTACAGAAAGAATGATGAATTGGATATCAACAAAATTGAGAACATTGTTCTTTGAAAAACACTGTTAAAAGAATAAAATGGATGGGGTGCCTGGGTGGCTCAGTGGGTTAAGCCTCTGCCTTTGGCTCAGGTCATGATCTCAGGATCCTGGGTTCCAGCCCTGCATCAGGCTCTTTGTTCAGAGGGGAGACTGTTTCCCCCTTTCTCTCTGATTCCCTCTCGGCCTACCTGTGATCTGTCTGTCAAATAAATAAATGAAGTCTTAAAAAAAAAGGAACAAAATGGCCAGCCACATAATGGGAGAAATATTCATAGATCACATATATGATAAGGAACTTGAATCAGAATATACAAATAACCCTCAAAACTCAATAATACAAACACTAAAAATCCAACTCATTTTGGGCAAAATCTTTGAATACGAACTTCACTCAACATAACACATGGACGATAAGCACATAAAAAGATGCTCACCATCATGGTCATTAGGAAAAGGCAAATCAAAGCCACAGTGAAATACCATATTATTCCTTCTAAGATGGCTATAATCAAAAAGATAGTAAGTGTGAGTGAAGATGTGGAGAAATGGGACCTTACACTACTGTTGGAATGAATGTAAAACCACTTTGGAAAACAACTGGATAGCTTCTTCAAAAGTTAAATATACAGCTAAAATATGACCCTGTCATTCAACCTCTAGGTGTATACCAAAAAGAAATGAGAGCATAGGTCCAAACGAAGACCTATATACAAATGTTCAAAGCAACTTTATCTGTAGTAGTCAAAATGTGGAAACAATGCAAATATTTACTACTAGCTGAATGGATAAACAAGCTGTGGCTTCTCTGCATAATTGAATACTACTCAGCATTGAAAGGAACCACTGATAGATGCAAAAACATGGATGAATCCTAAAATAATTATATTGATATAAAGATGTTAGAAAAAGTACATAGTATGATTCTATTTATATATAATTCTCAATGTGCAAAATAATCTACAGTGACAGAAAACAGACCAGTGGTTGCCTTGGAACGGGGAGAAAACCAAGCGATTCGCAAGGGACATAAAAGTTGGGACATTATAAGCATGACCATTCTCTTGACTGTGATGGTCTCATCAGTATATATATGTGCCAAAGTTTACAGATTTATTGACCTTAAATATATACACTTTCCTGTATGTCAATTATACCTCAGTGAAGCTGCTCAGAATGTTTTTGTTCCTCACTTGTACCAGCCACACATCAAGTGCTCAACACCACATGTAGCTAGTGGCTATCAGACTGGATATTGTAGATAAAGAGCAGTACCATCAACACAGAAAGTTCTAGTCAACAGCAATGCTCTAAAGCAGGGGATGAGCAAACTATACACCAGGGACACACTTCCTATTCTTCCAAGCCCAGTTTTATTGGAACAAACTTATGCCCAGTCATTTACATAATATCAGTGGCTGCTATAGCACTACCAGGGCAAAGTGGGTAGTTGCAATAGAGACCTTATGGTCTACAAATCTAGATTATCTATTATCTGGAATCTTTAAGAAAAGATTTGCTGATTCTGGTCTAAATCAAACACTCTGAACATCTGTCCTATTCACTGTCCTGTTCAAGCAGTATTTACGGAGTACCTCATAGGTGCACTGTCCTAAGCTCTAGAGAGGCAGCCTACAACCATACAGAAATTAATAACAATACAGAAAATAATATCCCAATTCCCGTGGTTTTCAAAATCTGGCAAAGGGCTCAGGTCACATGAGAAGTAAATAAGAAAAGAGGCAAGGATGAATGCTAAGATGAAAATCAAACAAAGGTATGGAGCATGACTGAGGGCAGCAACTTCCACTTAGGTAGTCAGGAAGGCCTCAGAGATGGCCAGATATCTGAACATGAGAGAGTCAACACTGCAAAGACCTGTGGCGGAAGCCGAGGGAGGAGCAACACTCAAGGCCTCAAAATAGGAATGAATCAGAAGACTTGATACATGCAAGGGAATGCCCATGTGGCTGGAGAATACACAAGGTGGAAAAGGTAGGTAAGAAGGGAGAAATAGAGAAGGCTAAGAAATGGCGTCTGATTTTTATCTAAGTATAATGGAAAGCCACTATAGGACTTTAAGGAAGGGAGAAGTCTGATCAGTGTACATTTTTACAGATCACTCTGGTGCTACCAATTGAAAACCAGGCCAGGCAAGAGGAAGAAAGGTGTTAGACAAGTTACAGAGCTTCTGGAAAGGTATCAGTGAGAGATGGTGGTGGTCTCGCTTGGGCCACAGTGGCAGCAGTACAGAGGAAGTGGAGAAATTAAAGTTGTGTTGTGAAGTAATAGTTGACCGGCCTTTCTAATGGTTGTGATAGAGTAAGCAAATGAAGGAGTTAAAAATGAAACCCATATTTTAGCTTGAACAAGTGGGAGAAAAGTATGAACCACAAATATGGAGAAACTACACACAGTAAGAGCTAATACTTATTGAGTGCTTTTTCTATTACAGTATTCACTCCATTTCACAGTTAATGCTCCTAACCATCTTGAATAATAGGTACTACTGTTATATTCATTTTAGAAATAGGAAACTGAAGGTGAAGATGAAGGTCAGAAAAATAGGACCAACTCAGTGAAGACTTGAAACTGGGTGATCACACTCCAAATTTCACAACATTGTATGCAATTGCTTCCTTAACAGTAATTTTGGGGAATACAAACTACTTTAGAGGCAATGGCGGTACCACTGGATTAACAGTCTCTCAGGATGACGAGCTTGAAAGGTGCTGTTTTGCTTTTTCTATTAATCATCACCTTGTTATCTTAGAATAAAAGAGGTAATTGGGCACGTACTGCATGGAGCCCTGGGTGTGATGCCAAAACAATGAACACTGTTATGCTGTAAATAAACAAAAAAAAATTAATAAAATTTAAAAAAAGAAGTAATTGTCATCCATGCACTTTTCAAAGCACATTCTGCAACAGTATCCCTTTGATTCCCATTTACAAAGGAAGAAACTGAAACAAGTCAAGTGATTCCTCAAGACCATCAAGATAGTATCAGACTAAAAGCCAGATGAACTGTCTCCATATAGTGATCTGGCCAATAAAATTATCTTTAAAAATTAAGCCCATTCAGAAGAAAAACATGTTTTACATCACTAGCCAAAATAGAGACACATATTTGAAACAGAGAAAAGAAGTAATACAAAACTGTTCTCACCATTACTAATTTGTTAGGATTTATTTTTCCATTTAATTTTTATAATTTTGATTGAAACTGGCAATTCAAACAACATTGATCTACACCTTGGTAGTTAACACTACAACATATAGTATAATCACATAGTAGACTTTTTAGGAAATAAGTCTCATGACTCACGAAAACTACCAAAGGCCAAAAGGTCAAGACGGAACATAAAGATGAGTCTGCTGAGTATTTGGGTTACCTGAAGACTAGTGTCCATAAGAGTATAAATGGCAATGATGCATGAATTACAGTTTGTAAATATATATATATATATATTATCATTAATTTCTATTCTTAATATGGAGGAGTGGAATCAAGGCATGGCTGCTAATATTTAAAATGACCAAGGAGCACTTTTATGGAAAGAAAATATTAAAAGCAAAAGAAAAAAATTATTCATTCTCGTCTTGGCCCCAAAGGTATTAAAAAGCGACAGAACACCCAGATTAGCAAAATTTCCTTTGAAAAGAAAGAAAAATAGAAATAGAAATAGAAGCAGAAATAGAAAGAGCGACAGAGTGGTGATAATGTGACAGCCCATTAGGATATATAATGAAAGACAGCATCTTAAGAACAACGGCTTAAGATGTGAGGCAATCTTTCATTTATTGGAGAAGTACTACTTGATAAATGATCAAGCTACACAAATGTCCTGCCAGTATGCTTAATTCCCCTTAGTAAAGGAAGAAAACTGCCCAGGAGTATCAATCTTTCATTTTTCCCAATTCCTTAAGTTTACAAGAATTAAAAAAAAATGCTTTAAAGTCCATGTCAATTACTCTGAACATTCATTTATCTTCCTGAATGTGGCCCTAGCTTGGTGAATTCTCTCTCTCTCTCTCTCTCTCTCTCTCTCTCTCTCACACACACACACACACACACACACACAAACACACACCCCTATCCGTGCATTCTCATCTCAGAAGGGGAAAAGCCACAAGGTCACACCACAGCCTCAATACATCAGAGACTGGCCAGCACTTAGGCCCATATATCACCAAGTTCACAGGCATCCCTAGGTGCCCCGGGACATGGCCAAGATCCTGGGGAACACCCTTTCCTTTCCATATTCAGAGCAGCATCTCACCTCTCCTCAAATGTCTTCTTGCCAACCCAGGATCCTGGTGTGCAGACTCAGGAAAGGCTGTGACGTCTGGACCATCAAAAGGCCCACACAGCCCCTCCAGGTTCTCATTATAGAAACCCAGTACCTCCAGACATTTCTTAGGCAAGAGTTCCATGATCCTTCTAATTTCAGTTTGCTTCCAGAGAAACTGGAGGGGCACCACCAGGACACAGGGAATAAAGGGGGGGGGGGGCAAATAGGAGAAGGTCTTGGGGGAAGGAGTGGAGGAGAAGTGAAAGTGCCAGAAAGTCCCAATTGCTGTCTGCACATAGCAGGGCGGCAGATGCCCTGACTCTTGGCTGGCCAAGTGCACTTGCTCAGGGGACCCTTTCCCAGACACCTGGCCAGTAAGCACCAGCATGCCAAAGGGCTGCTCTGTGCACCTGTAGGGAATGCTCCAAGTTGTCTCTTGAGCTTCAGCTGCCCCATGCCCCCGGCCCCAGGCCCGGCCCTCTCTGACCCAGCACTCCCACCATGGTACCAGGGGACCCCACAGGGCTAAGGTCCTTGTGTCTGGTCCTCCATGGCCCTCATGACCCTCCATGGCAGTCCACGCCCTGCTGCAGCTGGGTTCCAGCCAAACCAAACCTCCGTGCCCCTGTGGATGGACCATAAGCATCCCAAGGTCATCTGTGAGTCTGATCACCACCTTTGAGCCCCCAGAATCATGGCGGGAGCATGGTGTGGATGGAGTAACTTCCCCCCAGCCCGACCCACTAGAAAAAAGATGCCCAGTGGCAGCACCTCAGTGTCCAGTTGTGAGGCCCAGGGCCACAGCCCACCTGCCCTCCTACCTTCCTTTGTGCCTGCTACCACTCCCTGGATGATGCCAGGGTCCCTGACTACTTGGAGGGGACCTTATTCTCAGATAGTGAATGCCAGGGGAACTTGGAGGCACCCAAGGGTGCGAGCCCTAGGGGAGGCGTGGTGCAAAGAGAGGCGAGGCCCCAGTGCCTGCAACATGCACCTGGACTGAAGGAGGATCCCTGCCACAAGAACCACAGCAACTGGAGATTGGGAGGGAGCTTGCAGGGCTTCTCAGAGAGACTCAAAGACCCTAGATGGGAAACCTGGGGATAACATAATAGCTTCTGGCCTTGGCGCTGTGAGGGCAGGGAAGGCAGGAAGGTCACAGAACTCACACAGCAGGCCACACAAGACTCCAGCATTAAATCCTTGACATGGGTGCCTGGGTGCCTCAGTGGATTAAAGCCTCTGCTTTTGCTCAGGTCATGATGCCAGGGACCTGGGATTGAGACCCACGTAGGGCTCTCTGCTCTGCTGGGAGACTCCTCCCTCCTCTCTCCGCCTGCCTATCTTCCTACTTGTGATCTATATCTGTCAAATAAATAAATAAATAAATAAATAAATAAATAAATATCTTAAAAAAAAATCCTTGACACAGCCAGCTCTTGCAGGGTAGTGGCAGTATGGAGGGCATACGTGGGGAGATGGGGGCTGTGGTCTGGGCAGGGCACTGTTCAACATCCTCATGTTCTTGGTTCCTGGGCTTCTCACTGAGACATGCCTGTCAGAGAAGAGGAGTGCCCCAACTGCATCCCTAGAGTCTTCTTCTGGAGGAACATTGTTTCCATGGAGAAGACTTTCCCACAAATCCCAACCCAGGAGGAGGCTACACAGTCATGTCCTGAGGGTGCTGGTGGATCTGGCGAGGACACTGGAACACTGGAGGCTGTTGCCCTCAGACAGGGAGACAGGCTCCTGGTGTTGCGGGCCCCCTCCCTTTGGGGACATTCACCACAGTGCTGGGCACCATGGGCTGCAGGCCATTGAGGCCAAAATCACCAGAGTGCTCCATGTCCTGCCCAGCCTTGGACCTGCCCCCTCCAAACAGGGCACTCTATGACCGGACCAACCCCCAGCGGCCCTCCTTGGGCGGAGGCGCTCAGAGGAGCATCCTTGGACTGTGTCAAGGTGGGGAAGGTGTCTTTCTCTGCTTGCAGAGATCTGCTAGGGGACAGGCAACCCACTGACCATGCCAGCGTATGACTCTGAGCAGGCAGACCCAGCCCCCAGGAGCACAGCTAAGGGGGGAGGAGAAAATCCCCATGAAACCCTTGTGAAGTTCAAAGTCCAGAAGCATAGGCACACTAAAACACAGACCTCATAGTAGCACTATAGAATATTTTCCCTCTCCAACACCTCACCAGCACATTATTAAAGGCCTATTTACTGCAGTTCCTTTTACCCAGTATGGCATGTCTAGGTATCAAGATGGAGTTATAAGGCATTACAAAAAGGAAACAAAACAACCCCCCTCACACACACACACAATTTGAAGAGAAAGCATATGCATCACTTCCAGACATGGCAGGGACATTACATTATCAGACTGGGAATTTAAAACAGCTTTGAGTTATATAGGAAGGGCTCTATAGGATAAAGTAGACAATGCAAGAGTAAATGGACAATGTAAGTGGAAAGATGGAAATCCTAAGAAAGAACAAAAAGAAATGTTAGAGGTAAAACAGACACACACACACACATACACACACACACACACACTCACACACACAGAAAGAATGTTTTGATGGGCTCATTAGTAGATTAGATATGGCTGAAGAAAAACTCTCTGAGCTAGAGGATATATTAACTGAATACCTGAAAACCAAAAAGGAAAGAGAACAGAGGCTGAAACAGAATGTAGTTTTAAGGACTATGGGGAATTTTAAAAGTATTACATACATATCCCCCTCTCACTCTCCCTGCTGCTTTGCCTACTTGTGATCTCTCTCTCTCTCTGTCAAATAAAGAAATAAAATCTTTTTAAAAAGGGGGAGGAGGTGCCTGTGTTGCTCAGTGGGGTAAGCCTCTGCCTTCAGCTCAGATCATGATCTCAGGGTCCTGGGATCGAGCCCTGCATCGGGCTCTCTGCTCAGTGGAGAACCTGCTTCCCCCTCTCACACTGCCTGCTGCTCTGCTTACTTGTGATCCCTTGCTCTGTGTCAAATAAATGAATAAAATCTTTAAAAAAAGAATAAAATGTGTAACATATGCAAAATGAGGATACCCATTGGAATACCCAGTGGGAGGGAGAACAAAAAGAGAAAGGAAGAGAAGAAATGTTTGAAACAATGACTGAGATTTGCCCCCAAATAATGTCATACACGAAACCACAGATCCAAGAAGCCTAACAACACCAAGGAAGATAAATACCAACAGACTACACCTACGTGTATCCTTCTCAAATCACAGAAAATAAAAGGAGAAAAAAAGAAAGAAAGAAAGAAAGAAAATGAAGCCAGAGGAAAAAGACACCTTACCTAAAGAGAAGCCAAGATAATTACATGTGACTTCTTAGAAACCAAGAAGATAGTGGAGTGAAATATTTAAGGTACTGAGAGGGAAAAAAATGCCATCTTAGAATCCTGCACCCTGCAAATATTTTATTAAAAAGTGAAGGAGAGGGGCACCTGAGTGGCTCAGTGTGTTAAAGCCTCTGCCTTCGGCTCAGGTCATGATCCCATGTTCCTGGGATCGAGCCCACATCAGGCTCTCTGCTCAGTGGGGATCCTGCTTCCCCCTCTCACTCTCTCTCTGCCTACTTCTCTGCCTGCTTGTGATCTCTGTCTGTCACATGAATAAATTTTGAAAAAAAAAGTGAAGGAGAAATAAAAACTTAGACAAACAAAAACCAAGGAAATTTCTTGCCAGAAGACTTGCCTTACAAGAAATGTTAAAAGAAATTCTTTAGACAGAAGAAATATAATGCAGATAAGAAAATCAGAGCTACATAGAGAAAGGAAAAAAATCAAACAGAAGTGAAGATAAAATAAAACGTTTTTACTTATTTTTAACTAATCTGACATAACGGTTTGTTAAAAAAATAATAGTAGTGATGTATTCAGCTATATATGCTTATGCATATGCTACACACACACACACACACACATATGTGCATACCCACACACATACACAGTTAACATCATACTTAATGGTGAGAAACTAAATCCTCCCATGAAGATCACGTAAAAGACAAGGATAACAGGATGTTCCATCTCACCACATGTTTTCAACATTATACTGGAAGTTTTGCTAATGCGTTCAGGCAGAAAAGGAAAAAGGTATACAAATTGGAAGGAAGACATAATTTTTCTTTCTTTCTCTCTCTCTTTCTTTTCAAGTGGCACAATCGTCTATGCAGAACATTGGAAAAAAATCAGTCAGCTAACTCCTGGACCCAGTAAGTTATTAAAGCAAGGGTGTAAAATACACAGTTAATATACAAAAGTCAATTGATTTCTTATGTCCCAACAATGAACATGTGAAATTTGAAACTAGAAACACAGTAACATTTCCATTACCATCCAAAGAAAAATGAAATACTTAGGTATATCAAAATATATACAAGATCCATATGAGGAAAACTGTAAAATTTTGATAAGTGATATTAAAGTGGAGCTAACCAAATGAAGTGATATTCCTTATTAGTTTATAGGAAGACTTAATATTGTCAAGGTGTCAATTATCCCCAAATTGATCTATGGATTCAGTACAATCCCAATCAAAATCCCAGCAAGTTATTTTATGAATATTGATAAACTTATTCTAAAGTTGCACAGAGAGGCAAAAGAGCCAGAAGACCCAACACAATACCGAAGGTGAAGAATAAATTTGGAGGACTGATGTTACCTGATTTCAAGACTTACTGTAAAGATTCAGTAATCAAGAGAGGGTAATATTGATAAATAAAAAATAGATTGATGGAACAGAATACAGATCCCAGAAAAAGACCCTCATGAATACAGAAAACTGATCTTTGATCAAATTGCAAAGGCAAGGGGGGCGGTCAAGATGGCGGGGAAGTAGGAGGAGGCACCATTTCAACCTGTACCCTAAAGTGAGCTGATTACCTACCAAAGAACTCCGACCACCCATGAAATCAGCCTGAGATCAGAATTATACACGTCTGGATCTCTACAGGAGCAGAAGACGCCAGTGGCAGGTAAAGCAGACTGGGAGCATCGGACTGATATGGGAAGATAAACAAAAGGGGGAGGGAGCCACCAGAGGTCACCGATTGGAAAGTAATACCCCAACACGAGAGTGCTCTGCGTCTGGGAACCAGCATTAACTTGGAGTCTGGTTGAAAGCACTCAAAAAACAAAGAGCAAAGGATCCCGGGGGGGTAATAGTGGGAACCTGGGCGGTTAGGGTCAGGGACCTAAGTCCCCCCGACCTAGGACAGCCTCCCCTGGTGCTGAGCCAGAGAAAGTGCAGCGGAGAAATCAGGTCTCCGTCCCTGAGGCGCCAGTGCGCCTGAATGCCAGCACGCCCGAGAACGAGTGCGGTCTGGCTCCCGTGAGGGGCTGGGAGCCTGGCCAGACGGCAATCCTGAAACGCTCGTGTCCCACACCCTCCCTTGGGATACATGCTCATAGGCACTAGCCTGGAGCTCTTGCATCCGGAAAAACCAGACATTCCCAGCCCGGGACAGCGGGAAAATCTCAGTGTGCGATCTCTGCTTGGAACCTCTCTGGTGGTCTGGAGCTGCCTAGACAGCCACCGCTGCCCTGGTTTTGGGTACAACGAGGAGCTCCTGCATCCCCAGGGACAGTGACTCATAACCGACTCAGCCAGCAGCTTTTCCAAAACATTCTGGGGCTTCTCTCTGAGAGGGAGGTCGGGGTGCAGTTTGCTCTCCTCTAAACCTCCAAAAACCATCAAAAGCTGTCAAGGCAAGAGAAAGCAGATGAAAGAACATAAAAACCCCCAGAGAACAAAAGCCTGAAAAAAAACAGTTTCCTCAGAGCTCACCCCCTTGAGGGGAGCGGGAGGACATAACTCAGGGAACATCACTGTCTGAAAACCCACGTGGCAGGCCCCTCCCCCAGAAAACCAATCAGGAAGGAAGAAAAAAAAAAAAAGACTACAAGAGAACAACCACCACTACTTCATAAATACAACTTTTATTTTTAACTCTTTACCAATATTCTGGTTCTTTTTTTTTATACATACAGATAATTTTTTAACCTATTTACCACCACACTGAGATGACCAGTACATCAAATTATTTAATAACCTTCTAACCTGAACTTTTTGATACATACACCCGTGTTTTACTTTTGCTTTTCTATTTGTTTAATTCTTTTTTAATTTTAACTTAGTTTAGTCCAGTTTATTCTTTTTTAATTTTTATTTTCTACTATTCATATAGAGTTAAACTTCAAGGTAATCCCCTTTTCCCAATCAATGCTACCCCTATAGGAAAACCAGTTTCTAATCCCCCTGTAACTTAGGAAAGTTGAGTCCCTTAACAAAAACATCAAGATACCTTCAGGAAGAATCAAAATAAACTTCCTCACCCACACTGAGAATTTATAACCACTCTCCCAATTTTTCCTTCCTCCAGTGTTTCTGTGAATTTGTGTTTGTCCTGATAATATATAAATCTTATACTTGGGGTTCTTTCTGATGAGGTTCTTCCCTTTTTTTTGCATATATATATATATATATATATATTTCTCTTGTCATGTTCTTTTATCATTCTTTTTGTTTGTCTGTATACTTCATAAATCTTACCTTATGGCCCATTTGGGCTGAGCCTTCTCTTTTATCTTCCTTTTTTTCCTATCTCTCTCTCTCTTTCTCTTTTTTCCTTTTTTTCTTTCCCTTTTTTTTTCTTTCTTCTTCTTTATTTCTTTTTCTTTTCTTTTTACTCTCATTTGGGTGGGGAATCCTGATTGCACAGAAGCGTTCCAGGGTGCACATTGACTGCACCACAATCGATAAGTCCAGCTGCATCTGTTCAGTCATCTCTTTCCAAAATGACTAGGAGGAGGAATACCCAACAGAAGAAAAATACAGAGGATGGGCCTTCTGCAACAGAGCTAATGGCTATTGACATAGACAATATGTCAGAAAAGGAATTCAGACTAACAATTATCCAGGCAATAGCTAGGTTGGAGAAAGCTATGGATGACCAAACAGACTTGATTAGGGCAGAACTGAAAGCCACCAGGGATGATGTTCATAATGTTAGGGCAGAACTGAAAGCCACCAGGGATGATGTTCAAAATGCTCTCAATGAGTTCCAATCTAATCTAAATTCTCTAAAAGCTAGGGTAACTGAGACAGAAGATAGAATTAGTGATCTGGAGGACAAACAGATAGAGAGAAAGGATCAGGAGGAAGTCTGGAACAAACAGCTCAGAAGCCACGAAAACAGAATCAGGGAAATAAACAATGCCATGAAACGTTCCAACGTCAGAATTATTGGAATCCCTGAAGGGGAGGAAAAAGAAAGAAGTCTAGAAGATATAGTGGAAGAAGTTGTCTATGAAAATTTTCCCAATCTCACGAATGGAAACAATATTCATGTACTAGAGGCAGAGAGATTTCCTCCCAAGATTTTAAATTCTCGAAAGTCCTCACGACACCTTATAGTTAGAATGAGGAATTATGTTTCAAGAGAGACCCTCTTAAAAGCAGCTAGGACAAAAAAGCTCCTTATGTACAGAGGAAAGCCCATTAGAATAACGTCAGACCTTTCCACAGAGAACTGGCAAGCCAGAAAGGGCTGGCAAAATATATTCTGAGTACTAAATGAGAAGAACATGCAGCCAAGAATACTCTATCAAAGATCAAAGATCAAAGATGAACTTAAACAATTCATGGAAACCAATGAGAATGAAGACACTTCGGTCCAAAACAAGTGGGATACAGCAAAAGCAATTCTAAGGGGGAAATACATAGCCATCCAAGCCTACTCAAAAACATTGAAAAATCCAGAATACACCAGCTGTCTCTACACCTTGAAGAACTGGAGAATCAACAACAAATCAAACAAACTCCACATGCAAGAAGGGAAATAATCAAGATTAGAGCAGAGATCAATGAGGTAGAAACCAGAGATACAGTAGAATGTATCAATGAAACTAAAAGCTGGTTTTTTGAAAGAATCAATAAGATCAATAAACCATTTCCCACACTAATCCAAATGAAAAAAGAGAAAGCCCAAATTAATAAAATTATGAATGAAAAGGGAGAGATCACAACTAACATCAAGGAAATAGAAACAATCATCAGAAATTATTACCAACAGTTATATGCCAATAAGCTAAGCAACCTAGATGAAATGGATGCGTTCCTGGAAAACTACAAACTCCCAAAATTGAACCAGGAAGAAATGGACAACCTGAATTGACCGATATCTAGTAACGAGATTGAAGCAGTGATCAAAAATCTCCCAAAAAACAAGAGCCCAGGACCTGATGGATTTCCTGGGGAATTCTACCAAACTTTCAAAGAAGAAATAACACCAATTATCCTGAAGCTGTTCCAAAAAATTGATGCAGAAGGAAAACTTCCAGACTCTTTTTAGGAAGCCAGCATTACCCTGATCCCCAAACCAGGCAAAGACCCTACCAAAAAGGAGAATTTCAGACCATCTGTACCCCAATGTTTATTGCAGCAATGGCTACGGTCACCAAACTGTGGAAAGAACCAAGATGCCCTTCAACCGATGAATGGATAAGGAAGATGTGGTACATATACACAATGGAGTATTATGCCTCCATCAGAAAGGATGAATACTCAACTTTTGTAGCAACATGGATGGGACTGGAAGAGATTATGCTGAGTGAAATAAGTCAAGCAGAGAGAGTCAAGGATCATATGGTCTCACTTATTTGTGGAGCATAACAAATAACATGGAGGACATGGGGAGATGGAGAGGAGAGGGAGTTGAGGGAACCTGGAAGGGGAGATGAACCATGAGAGACTATGGACTCTGAAAAACAACGAGAGGGTTTTGAAGGGGCGGGGGGGTGGCAGGTTGAGGAGCCAGGTGGTGGGTAATGGGGAGGGCATGTACTGCATGGAGCACTGAGTGTGATGCCAAAACAATGAACACTGTTATGCTGTAAATAAACAAATTTAAAAAAAATAAATAAATAAATGTAAAATTCTCTCTCTTTGCAGAAGTCCTGATACTCTTTGTGGAAAACCCCAAAGACTTCACCTCAATATTGCTAGAACGCTACAGGAATTCAGCAACGTGACAGGACATAAAATCAATGCACAGGAATCAGTTGCATTTCTATACACTCACAATGATACAGATGAGAAATTCAGGAGTTGATCCCATTTTCAATTGCTCAAAAATCCATAAGATACCTAGGAATACACCTAACCAAAGAGGTAAAGGATCTGTACTCAGAAAACTATAGAACACTCCTGAAGTAAACTGAGGCAGACACAAAGAAATGGGGAGGGGAGTTCCTCATTCATGGATTACAAGAACAAACATTGTTGAAATGTCTCTGCTACCTTTAGGAATCGAAATATTCAATAGAATCCCTATCAAAATATCATCAACTTTATTCACAGAGCTGAAATAAATAATCTAAAATTTCTATGGAACCATAAAAGACCCTGAATCTCCAGACAAATGGTGAAAAAGAAAACCAAACCTTGGGGTATCACAATGTCTGACTTCAAACTTTACTACAAAGCTGTGATCATCAAGACAGCATGGTACTGGCACAAAAACAGACATATAGATCAATGGAACAAAATAGAGTCCCCAGAAATGGACCCTCAACTCTATGGTCAACTAATGTTTGAGAAATCAGTAAGGAATATCCAATTGAAAAAAGAAAATATCTTCAAGAAATGTTGGTGGAAGAATTGGACAGCCACATGCAGAAAAATGAAACTGGGAAATTTTCTTACACCACACACAAAAATAAACTCAAAATGGGTGAAAGACCTCAGTGTGAGACAGTAATCCATCAAAATCCTAAAGGAGAACACAGGCAACAACCTCTGTGACCTTGGCTGTGTAATTTCTTGCTAAATACCTATCCAAAGGCAAGGAAACAAAGGCAAAAATGAACTATTGGGACTTCATCAAGATGAAAACCTTTTGCACAGCAAAAGAAACCAAAGACAACTAAAGGAATGACTGAAGATATATGCAAATATCTCATCAGATAAAGGGCTAGGATCCAAAATCTACAGGGGCCTTATCAAACTCCACACTCAAAGAACAAATAATCCAATTAAGAAATGGGCAGAAGACACAAACAGACATTTCTACAAATAACATAGAAATAACAGGCACATGAAAAAATGCTCAAAATCACTGTGCATCAGATAAATACAAATCAAAACCACAATGAGATACCACCTCACACAGGTCATAATAGGAAAATAATAACCAGTTCAGGAAACAACAGATATTGGAGAGTATGTGGAGAAGGGGGAACCCTCTTACACTGCTGGTGTGAATGCAAATTGGTTTGGCCACTCCGGAAAATAGTATGGAGGTCCCTCAAAAGGTTGAAAATAGAACTACACTATGACCTAGCAATTTCACTACTATTTACCCCAAAGATACAAATGCAGTGAACTGAAGGGGCACCTGCACCCCAATGTTTATAGCAACAATATATACAACAGCCAACTATGGAAAGAGACCAGATGCCCATCAACAGATGAATGGATAAAGAAGATGTGGTGTATATATGACGGAATGGGATATATATAATGGAATACTACTCAGCCATAAAAAAATGAAATCTTGCCATTTAGAACAACATGGATGAAACTAGAGGATATTATTCTAAGCAAAATAAGCCAGTCAGAGAAAAGTAATCATTATATGATCTCACTCATATGTGGAATTTAAGAAGCAAAATGAAGGATCATATGGGAAGGGAGGGAAAAATAAAACAAAATGAAATCAGAGAGGGAGATAAACCATAAGAGACTCCTAATCACAGGAAAAAAAACTGAGGGTTGATGGAGGGGAACAGTTGGTGGTGGGGTAACTGGATGATTGACATTAAGGAGGGCATGAGATATAGTGACATTGGGCATTATGTAAGACTGATGAATCACTGAATCTACCTCAGAAACTAATTACACATTTTATGTTAATTGAATTTAAATAGTTGAATTTAATTTTTGATTTTTTGAATCAATTGAATTTAATTAAATTTAAATAAATCGAATTTAATTTAAATAAAATTGAATTTAATTGAATTTAAATAATTGAATTTAAATTTGAATTTAAATTTTGAATTGAATTTAAATAAAATTGAATTGAATTTAAATTTAATTGAATTTAATTAAAATTTTAATTGAATTTGAATTTACTATAAATTGAATTTAATTGGATTTAATTAAAATTGAATTTAATTGAAATTAATTAAATTTAAATAAAAACAAACAAATGTTTGGTAGAATTTGCCTGGGTAGAAAACTTGAATAGATATTTTCCAAAGAAAATATACATATGGCCAACAGATATATGAAAAGATGTTTATCATCCCGTATCATCAGGGAAAGGTAAATCAAAACCAAAGTGACTTATCATCTTACACCTTCAGAATGTCTAGCATAAAAAAGTCAAGCAATAACAACTTGTGGGCAAGGTTGTGAATGAAAAGAAATCCTCACACAGTTTTGACAAGCATGTAACTTGTTGGTGCACCCACTGTGGAAGACAATATAAAGGTACCTCAAAAAGTGAAATTAGAAATACCATACAACCCACTAGTCTCACTATGGAACATTACCAGAAAATGAAAACACTGAATTGAAAATATGTGTGCACCCTTATTTTTATTGCAGTATATTTACTTAAAATAACCGAGATATGGAAGCAATCTAAGTGTCCATCAGTAGATACAAGGATAAAGATTTGGTTACTCAGCCATCAAAAGAACACCTTGAAAATTTGATTTACATCCTTACTGTATTTTAAAGTAAGGTTAGATTAAATTTTATTTCACTTACATAGAGAGAAATATAAAGAAATTGCCTCAAGGATTTTATGGCTTCTACCCAATTAACCTTTGCATCTATGCCAGCTTGATCCTCCAGAAAAAGGGATATGGGAATCTGAAAGAAGTATCTTCCATCAGTTTTTGGAGTATTTTATGCAGACAAAAATTTTAACAAGCTCTGGTGAAAATCAATGACTTTTGTCCTGTAGTTGGAAGAGTCCCTCAGCCAGTAGGGGGCTTTCTACTTCATTTCTCTACTCTTTGTACTTGGATCTTTGAACCACCTTAAGCATTAATTCATGACTCTCGGTTATTACTGTTCAGTAGAACCACTTGGGTTGCTTGCTAAAATACAGATTCCAGACCCTATACCCAGAAAATTCAATGGTTAGTCTTAGGGTGAGTTACTGAAATCTGCATTTCCAAGATGAGCACAAATTATTCTGATGTTGGTGAAATGGACCACACTATGAGAAGGCTAGTCCTGGCCAAGTTATGGGGCGCTTAGTCAGGAAAACATCTGGACACTATGTTACATTCTTTTCTTAGCAACACAGAGACATGCATTGTCTTCCATACCTGTCTTAGTCATAACTAACCAAACTTACTGACACCTTTGGATAACTTTGGATAACCATAAAGCTTTCAACATGTGACCCCAGACAGTAGTGGAATGATTGCCATCATTTTGTGTCATGTCAAATTGATTAACTGAGTCTATAAATCTGATAAAATACTTTATACACCCTGATGTAGACACTTTAATAGATGTCAGGTGATTAAAATGCTCTGCATTTTCTTTTTAAAATTAAACATTTATTATTTTTGATAGTGTTTGATTCTCAGAGTTAAATTTAGCCATCAAAATGAATACCAGTTTGATTCCTTTGCATGAAAACTTAAGAAATGATCAACTCCAAAACAATTTATTTCTTCAGGGAGCCATCTTAGTACACTAAGTCATACCAGTTACTTTATATAATCCATTAGTTTTTTTTTTTCACAATTGCAAACTTTCCAATCAGTAGCAACACTGGCTCATGCTATGAATTTTACTACTCCTTATAAATCTACCACGGTGTGTGTGTATGTGTGTGTGACTTGAAGACCACAGAAGTAGCCAATGATGTATTGAGGAGAGAAATTGTTAGCCCTTTTCCCCATACCAATTGAAAACAATTAAAAGAAACAAGTTAGCAAGTTTAGGAATAAATCTGCCAATCATATCAACATTCATTAACCAAATATGTATGAACAGACAGGCTCACAAAAAATTTTATGGAACCTGATCTTGAGCTCAATTAAGTCATTGTCCTCCTAGAAGCTCTCACTACATCTTAAACAAAAGACTTACTTTAGGGAAAAAAAAAATCAGACATGAGAGGCATGCTCTGTCATCCAGAAAGCCAGCATTGGGCAAACAGAATCCAAAGCTTAAGGCTGTATATGGCCTGGCTGGGCAGTTTTGTTTAGAATTTCATATCTAAAGGCAAAGGATGCATACCATCCTGCCTCCTGACTGAGTGGAGAATGCAAACTTCAAATTATTTTTAAGCTAATACATGTATTTTGATTATACTGAAATTTACTTGTAGGATTCAATTTCTACTATTCACCATATTAAACGACAAGACAACATTTTCACCAATAAAATAAAATCTGATTTTGTTATTTTGTCATTCTTTAAATAGTGACTATCCATTGTTCCTTAGCTAAAACATTTAAGAACAACTGGTCTAGAACCTAAGATCTCCTCTTGTGAAATATTCTACAATATTAAAATAATTCAGTGCCAAACCTAATTAATTAAATACTTTCACATTTCAGCTGGTAACCTTGTTTTTTTTTTTCAATTTTGTTCTAAGTTTACCACTATTTTGGTATTCTGATACCACATTTCTTTTTAAAGAATATTTTAACTTGGGCGCCTGGGTGGCTCAGTGGGTTAAAGCCTCTGCCTTCATCTCAGGTCATGATCCCAGGGTCCTGGGATTGAGCCCTGCATCGGGCTCTGTGCTCTGCAGGGATCCTGCTTCCTCCTCTCTCTCTGCCTGCCTCTCTGCCTAGTTGTGATTTCTCTCTGTCAAGTAAATAAAATATTAAAAAAAAGAATAAGCAACATTAAAAACAATATTTTAACTTAAATTCAAATAGTCAACATATAGTGCATCCTTAGTTTCAGATGTAGTGTTCAATAATTTAGCAGTTGTATTTAACAACTAAGGATGATCACATCATGCACCCTCCTTAATGTCCATCCCCCATCATCATCCCCTCTAGCAACCCTCAGTTTGTTGACTATAGTTAAGGGTCTCTCACGGTTTTTCTCCCTCTTTGATGACTTCTTATTTAATTTTCTCTGCCTTACCCTATGATCCTATCCAGTGTTTTTATATTCCACATATGAAACCATATAATAATAATAATAATAATTGAAATGTGATGTCAGACAGGTGTATGAGATACTGTCTTACACTATTCTGACATCACATGTCAATGTTGTGTTTTTTAACTGTCATATGAGTTGGTTGATATTGTAAATGAAATCTAACATGCTGTACCTTAATTCTGATCCTTGAAGTGCAGATTTTTTGGCAGAAACTCTCTCTTCTTTTTTAGATTCCAAACTGGATGGAGTGACCAGATGAAGAACAAAAATTCCAATGTTATTGCTCAGTGAGCCACATGGATGGGACATGAATATCATTGGAATTCTGGATTGCTAGATCAGATATGATACTTCCAGGAACAAGCGAAGACATATTGTATCATGACTCTCCTCCAAGAGGCAGTAAAGTAGTATGGATTCAGATATGTGCCCAGGTAAAGTTTTTTGTTTGTGATTTATTTTGTTGGTCTATTAAAGTATAGTCAAACTCACTCACTGAGTGATAGTGTAAACACTCATTTTAATTGTACAGTATAGTTGGCATGACAAGAAGGACATGCATAGTTCAAGGAGTGATTGATAGAGATGTACTTGGGAGAAATAAGCAATTATCCAATGAGGTTTAGTCGATATAGATATATATAGATAGATGATAGATAGAGATATATCTCTCTATGTATAGTATTTATATAATACATATAATATATATAATATAATATTATATATGTGTGTGTATATATATATATTTGAATTTGTGTGTGTGTGTGTGTGTGTGTGTGTGTGTGTATTTAAAAGTATATATAACCTGACAGTTTACAAACATTATCTAGTTGGAGCATCAATGACAACTCCTAAAATAGAAGTAACAGATAGTTTTTGCTTTACACTATAGATGCAGAAGTGTATATTCAAGAAATTAAGTGAGCTTAGGGTCAAAAACAGATAGTTGGAACCTATTGAATATTGGTCAAGTGTATCTTACTCTCAAACTACAATCTCTTGCACAGGCAAGATGATGTAACTAGTTATTTTTACCTTTTGCTGAAATTAAATACCTGTATAATTAATACCAAAAATAACTTCCAATCCACAAAAAGAGATTAAAGATCTTTGCTTATTTAGGCAAATAAAGAGAATACCAAGAAGAAAACCTTATTGAGAATTGGGAATAAAATTTCTAAACATGGGTTTGGCATTAAATAATCATTTGTGTAGAATGTTGGTGAATGTAAGTGAAATTCCAGGTCAAGGGTACTGTGTGAAAAGGAGGCAAGGATGGCTCTTGTCCAAAGGTATCACAGCAGAATATATCTGTGAGTAATTAACTAAATCTAGAGAACAGAAGGTATGGTCATCCTTCATCTCACAAAGACAGTAACTATAGATCATATTCTCATTTAAAAAAATAAGATCGGGCACCTCGGTGGCTCAGTGGATTAAAGCCTGTGCCTTCAGCTCAGGTCATGATCCCAGGGTCCTGGGATCGAGTCCCACATCGGGCTCTCTGCTCAGCAGGGAGCCTGCTTTCCTTCCTCTCTCTCTGCCCACCTCTCTGCCTTCTTGTGATCTCTCTGTCAATTAAATAAAATATTAAAAAAATAAGAATCAAAAACTCCTCCAGAGCAATGGAAATGTTGATGAAAGAAATGGAGAAGATATGCTGGAAAGCAATTACTAAGGAGAGCAAAGAAGGATATGGGATAGAATGACAGAAATCAGAAGAAATCAGGATCAATCTCATTGAATGTGTTTGGTTTGTGGGAATGTTTCATATAAGTGAATGGATTATTTTCTTTAGAGGACAGAAAGGTATGTATAAATGTGTTTAAGGCATTTTAAAATAATTTTTTACATTTTATATTTTTTATATATTATCTGATATAATATTATATAATTATATATTTATTTTATATTTTATTTATTTGACAGAGAGAAATCACAACTAGGCAGAGAGGCAGGCAGAAAGAGAGAGGAAGCAGGCTGCCTGCAGAGCAGAGAGACCAATGCGGAGAGCCCAGGCTCCCCAGGGCGCAGAGGCCAATGATCGATCCCAGGACCCTGGCATCATGACCTGACCCGAAGGCAGAGGCTTTAACCCACTGAGCCACCCAGGATCCCAAAGGCATTGGTTTTTTAATTGAAATTATTTGGAATCCGTGTATGGAACTCTGTGTGTGTGTGTGTGTGTGTATGTGTGTGTGTGTGTAAAAAGATACTTATATGTGAGATTAATTTATTTACTTGTACATTATTTAGATGGTCTTCCAAGATTTTATACTCACGTAGGTTGTTTTGCACTCACTGTCTAACAAAAAAAGATCAACAAAAATTTGTTTACCATGTTTGACTGGAGAAGCTTAAAAGTTTTCATTTATTATTGTAAAACAATAAACAGTTTTTCTTTTTAATAAGATGTTGGACTCTGAGAAACAAACTGAAGATTTTGCAGGGGGAGGTGTGTGGGGATGTGTTAACCTGGTGGTGGGTATTAAGGAAGGCATTTATTGCATGGAGCAATGGCTGTGGTGCACAAACAACGAATCTTGGAACACTGAAAAAAAATTAAATTAAGACGTTAAAAATAAATAAAAAATAAAAACACTTTTATGCATAACATTTACATGTATGGGATTCTGTCTTTACAAAAGTATACTGATTCCTTTAAATGTTTTTAAACCTGGGGAAGCACAGATTTGATTCCCACTAGACAGAGAGTTTTCTATTTCTTGCATTTCAGGAATTTTTACTCTCTGCAAAGAAATGGGAGCATTCTAATTCTATGAAAGTCAGATCAAAGGAATAACTATTGTAAGGGCAGTGGAGAATTATATTAGAATGTAAAAATTCTTTATGGAAAATATATACAGGGAAAAAGTATAGGGGGAGACAATTTCTGTTCTCCATGGATTATAAATGTAGTATCAGACTCAATGAGATCAAAATAGAAAATCAAAAAGTTCTCACATTAGTATTAATTTTCAATGAGTATCACTACCAACACTGTAATTTGTGCTCAGTCTGCCTGAAATACTTAGGGTTCTTTTGTGGTGTTCATTGCAGCTCTAACCTTGGTAGAATTTGGATGCCTGGCTTGGCCGCTGTGAAAATCACAAGTTTGACTTCTCATTGAGGCTAATCTTTGCATTGTTACCCACCAAGATTAAATAATGAGAAGGGAGTCAAGATGGTAGAGAAGTAGGAGGAGGTGCCATTTCAACCTGTACCCTAAAGTGAGCTGATTACCTACCAAAGAACTCCGATCACCCATGAAATCAGCCTGAGATCAGAATTACACATGTCTGGATCTCTACAGGAGCAGAAGACGCCAGTGGCAGGTAAAGCAGAGTGGGAACATTGGACTGATAACAGAAGATAAACAAAAAGGGGAGGGAGGCACCAGAGGTGACCGATTGGAAAGTAATACCACAATACTAGAGTATACCCTGCGTCTGGGGACCAGCAGTAACTTGGAGTCTGGTTGAAAACACTCAAAAAAAAAAAAAAAAAGAGCAAAGGATCTTGGGGGGAAATAGTGGGAGTTGGGGAGGTTAGGGACAGGGACCTAAGTCCCCGGACCCAGGACAGCGTTACCTGGCGCTGAGCCAGAGAGAGTGGTGCAGAGAAATCAGGTCTAGGTGCCTGAGCCGCCAGCGCGCCGGAGCCACCAGGGCGCCCAAGAATGAGTGGGGTCAGGCTCCCGTGATGGGCTGGGAGCCTGGCCAGACAGCAATCCTGAAACACACATGTCCCACACCCTCCCCTGGGAGAGGTGATCATAGGTGCTAGCTTGGAGCTCTGGCATCTGGAAAAACCAGACATTCCCAGTCTGGGACAGCGGGAAAATCTCAGTGTGCGATCTCTGCTTGGAACCTCTCTGGAGGTCTGGAGCTGCCCAGAGAGCCACCGCTGCCCTGGTATTGGGTACAACGAGGAGCTCCTGCATCCCCAGGGACCGTGACTCAGAACCAACTCTGCCACAGCTCTGCAGAGCATTCTGAGGCTTCTCTCTGAGAGGGAGGTCGGGGTGCAGTTTGTTCTCCTCTAAACCACCCAAACCATCAAAAGCTGTCAAGGCAAGAAAAAAAGCAGATGAAAGAACATAAAAACCCCAGAGAACAAAAGCCAGAAAAAAACAGTTTCCTCAGAGCCCACCCTCTTGAGGGGAGCCTGAGGACCTAACTCAGGGAACATCATTGTCTGAAAACCCACGTGGAAGACCCCTCCCCCAGAAAACCAACCAGGAGAGAAGAAAAAATTAAAAAAAAAGAAGACTACAAGTGAATAACCACTACTACTTCATAAGTACAACTTTTATTTTTAACTCTTTACCAATATTCTGGTTCTTTTTTTTTTAATACATACAGATAATTTTTAAACATATTTACCATCACACTGAGATGTCCAGTACATCAAATTCCTTAATAACCTTCTAACCTGAACTTTCTGATACATACACCCGTGTTTTTCTTTTTCTTTTCTATTTTTTTAATTTTTTTAAATTTTAACTTAGTTTAGTCTAGTTTATTCTTTTTTAAATTGTATTTTCAAATATACATACAGAGTTAAACTTCAAGGTAATCCCCTTTCCCCAAACAATGCTACCCTTATAGACAAACCAGATTCTAATCCCCCTGTAACTAAGGAAAGTTGAGTCCCTTAACAAAAACATCAAGATACATACAGGAAAAATCAAAATAAACTTCCTCACCCACACTGAGAATTTATAACCACTCTCCCAATTTTTCCTTCCACCAGTGTTTCTGTGAATTTGTGTTTGTCCTGATAGTATATAAATCTTACACTTGGGGTTCTTTCTGATGAGGTTCTTCCCTTTTTTTGCATATATATTACATATATATATATATATATATATATATATATATATATATACACACATTTTTATCTCTTGTCATATACTTTTATCAGTCTTTTTGTTTGTCTGTTTTTGTTTGTATACTTCATAAATCTTACCTTGTGGCCCATTTGGGCTGAGCCTTCTCTTTTATCTTCTTTTTTTTTTTCCTATCTCCCTCTCTCTCTCTTTTTTTTTTCTTTATTCTTTTCCTTTTTTTTTTCTTTCTTCTTCTCTATTTCTTTTTCTTTTCTTTTTTCTCTCATTTGGGTGGGGAAACCTGATTGCACCAAATCATTCCAGGGTACACCTTGACTGCACCACAATCGATAAATCCAGCTGCATCTGTTCAGTCATCTCTTTCCAAAATGACTAGGAGGAGGAATACCCAACAGAAGAAAAATACAGAGGATGGACCTTCTGCAACAGAGATAATGGCTATCGAAATAGACAATATGTCAGAAAATGAATTCAGGCTATTAATTATCCAGGCAATAGCTGAGTTGGAGCAAGCCATGGATGACCAAATGGAATTGATTAGGGCAGAACTGAAAGCCACCAGGGATGATGTACACAATGTTAGGGCAGAAATGAAAGCCACCAGGGATGATATTCAAAATGCTCTCAATGAGTTCCAATCTCATCTAAATTCTCTAAAAGCTAGGGTAACTTAGACAGAAGATAGAATTAGTGATCTGGAGGACTAACAGATAGAGAGAAAGGATCAGGAGGAAGTCTGGAACAAACAGCTCAGAAGCCACAAACACAGAATCAGGGAAATAAATGATGCCATGAAACGTTCCAATGTCAGAATTATTAGAATCCCCAAAGGGGAGGAAAAAGAAAGAAGTCTAGAAGATATAGTGGAACAAGTTGTCTATGAAAATTTTCCCAAACTCACAAATGGAAACAACATTCGTGTATTAGAGGCAGAGAGATTTCCCCCCAAGATTTTAGATTCTCAAAAGTCCTTGCGACACCTCATAGTTAAAACGGGGAATTATGTTTCAAGACAGACCCTCTTAAAAGCAGCTAGGACAAAGAAGCTCCTTACATACAGAGGAAAGCCCATTAGAATAGAGTCAGACCTCTCCACAGACACCTGGCAAGCCAGGAAGGGCTGGAAAAATATATTCAGAGTGCTAAATGAGAAGAACATGTAGCCAAGAATACTTTATCCAGCAAGACTGACATTCAAAATAGATGGAGAGATAAAGAGTTTCCAAGACCGGCAAGGCTTAAAAGACTATACAACCACCAAGCTGACACTGCAGGACATATTAAGGGGGGGTCCTATAAAAGAGAAAAAAAATAAGAATATCATTGAATAGAAATATAGAAACAATCTACAGACAGAAAGACTTCAAAGGTAACATGATGTCAATCAAAACGTATCTCTCAATAATCACTCTCAATGTGAAGGGCCTAAATGCACCCATAAAATGACACAGGGTTGCAGATTGTATAAAAAGACAGGAACCATCCATATGTTGTCTACAAGAGACCCATTTTGAACCTAAGGATACACCCAGACTGAAAGTGAAGGGATGGAGAAGCATTTTTCATGCCAATGGCCTCAAAAGAAGGCCGGGGTAGCAATTCTCATATCAGATAAATTAGATTTTAAACTAAAGACTGTGGTCAGAGATACAGAAGGACGCTACATCATTCTTAAAGGGACTGTCCACCAAGATGATCTAACAATTGTAACTATCTATGCCCCACATATGGGAGCAGCCAATTACATAAGAAAACTATTAATCAAGATAAAGAGTCATATTGATAAGAATACAATAATAGGAGGAGATCTTAATACGCCTCTCTCAGAAATAGACAGATCATCGTAGCAGAAAATTAATAAAGAAATAAGAGCATTGAATGAAATATTGGACCAGATGGACCTCATAGACATATACAGAACATTCCACTCTAAAGCAACAGAATACTCATTCTTCTCAAGTGCACATGGAACCTTCTCCAGAATAGACCACATACTGGGTAAAAAAGCAGGACTCAACCAATACCAAAGACTGACATTATTCCCTGCATATTCTCAGATCACAATGCTTTGAAACTGGAACTCAATCACAAGGAAAAGTTCAGAAGGAACTCAAACACCTGGAAGCTAAAGACCACCTTGCTGAAGAATGCTTGGATTAACCAGGAGATCAAAGCAGAACTTAAATAACTCATGGAAAACAATAAGAATGAAGACACTTCGGTCCAAAACAAGTGGGATACAGCAAAGGCGGTTCTGAGGGGGGAATACATAGCCATCCAAGCCTCCCTCAAAAACATTGAAAAATCCAGAATACACCAGCTGTCTCTACACCTTCAAGAACTGGAGAATCAACAACAAATCAAAACAACTCCACACACAAGAAGGGAAATAATCAAGATTAGAGCAGAGATCAATGAGGTAGAAATCAGAGATACAGTAGAATGTATCAATGAAACTAGAAGCTCGTTTCTTGAAAGAATCAATAAGATTGATAAACCATTGGCCACACTAATCCAAAAGAAAAGAGAGAAAGCCCAAATTAATAAAATGATGGATGAAAAGGGAGAGATCACAACGAACACCAAGGAAATAGAAACAATCATCAGAAATTATTACCAACAGTTATATGCTAATAAGCTAAGCAACCTAGATGAAATGGATGCATTCCTGGAAAACTGCAAACTCCCAAAATTGAACCAGGAAGAAATTGACAACCTGAATAGACCGATATCTAGTAACGAGATTGAAGCAGTGATCAAAATCCTCCCCAAAAACAAGAGCCCAGGACCTGATGGATTCCCTGGGGAATTCTACCAAACTTTCAAAAATAAATAACACCAATTATCCTGAAGCTGTTCCAAAAAATTGAAGCAGAAGGAAAACTTCCAGACTCTTTTTATGAAGCCAGCATTACCCTGATCCCCAAACCAGGCAAAGACCTTACCAAAAAGAAGTATTTCATACCAATATCACTGTTGAATATAGATGTTAAGATTCTCAACAAGATCCTAGCAAACAGGATCCAGCAGCACATTAAAAAGATTATCCACCATGACTAGGTGGGATTCATCCCTGGGTTGCAAGGTTGGTTCAACATTTGCAAATCAATCAATGTGATAGAACAAATCAATAAGAGAAGAGAGAAGAACCACATGGTCCTCTCAATTCATGCAGAAAAAGCATTTGACAAAATCCAGCATCCGTTCCTGTTTAAAATGCTTCAAAGTATAGGGATAGAGGGAACATTCCTGAACTTCATAAAATCTATGTATGAAAGACCCACAGCAAATATCATCCTCAATGGGAAAAAGCTTTCAGCCTTCTCGTTGAGATCAGGAACACAACAAGAATGCCCACTCTCACCACTCCTGTTCAACTTAGTATTAGAAGTCCTAGCAACGACTATCAGACAACAAAGAGAAATAAAGGGTTTCTAAATTGGCAAGGAGGAAGTCAAACTCTCTCTCTTTGCACATGACATAATTCTTTATCTGGAAAAGCCCAAAGACTCCACCCCCAAATTTTTAGAAGTCATACAGCAATTCAGTAATGTGGCAGGATACAAAGTCAATATACAGAAATCAGTGGCTTTCTTATACACGAACAATGAAAATACAGAAAGTTAAATTAGAGAATCGATTCCGTTTACTATAGCACCAAGAAACATAAGATACCTGGGAATAAACCTAACCAAAGAGGTAAAGGACCCGTACGTGTGGAACTACAGAACACTCATGAAAGAAATTGAAGAAGACACAAAAAGATGGAAGACCATTCCATGCTCTTGGATTGGAAAATTAAAGATTGTTAAAATGTCTGTACTGCCTAGAGAAATCTATACTTTTAATGCCATTTCGATCAAAATTCCACCGGTATTTTTCAAAGAGCTGGAGCAAATAATCTTAAAATTTGTATGGAATCAGAAGAGACCCCAAATTGCTAAGGAAATGTTGAAAAACAAAAACAAAACTGGCAGCATCATGTTACCCAATTTCAAGCTTTACTACAAAGCTCTGATCACCAAGACAGCGTGGTACTGGCATAAAAACAGACACATTGACCAGTGGAACAGAGTGGAGAGCCCAGATATGGACCCTCAGCTCTATGGTCAAATAATCTTCGACAAAACAGGAAAAAATATACAGTGGAAAAAAGACAGTCTCTTCAATAAATGGTTCTGGGAAAACTGGACAGCGATATGTAGAAGAATGAAACTCGAACATTCTCTTACACCGTACACAAAGATAAACTCAAAATGGATAAAAGACATCAATGTGAGGCAGGAATCCATCAGAATACTAGAGCAGAACATAGGCAGTAACCTCTTCGATATCAGCCACAGCAACTTCTCTCAAGATATGTCTCCAAAGACAAAGGAAACAAAAGCGAAAATGAACTTTTGGGATTTCATCAAGATCAAAAGCTTCTGCATAGCAAGAGAAACAGTCAACAAAACAAAAAGGCAACCCACGGAATGGGAGAAGGTATTTGCAAATGACAGTACAGACAAAGGTTGATATCCAGGATCTATAAAGAACTTCTCAAACTCAACACACACAAAACAGATAATCATATCAAAAAATGGGCAGAAGATATGAACAGACACTTCTCCAATGAAGACATACAAATGGCTATCAGACACATGAAAAAATATTCATCATCACTAGCCATCAGGGAGATTCTAATTAAAACCTCATTGATATATCTCCTTACACCAGTTAAAATGGCCAAAATTAGCAAGACAGGAAACAACGTGTGTTGGAGAGGTTGTGGAGAAAGGGGAACCCTCTTACACTGTTAGAGGGAATGCAAGTTGGTGTAGCCACTCTGGAAAACAATGTGGAGATTCCTGAAGAAATTAAAAATAGAGCTTCCCTATGACCCTGCAATTGCACTGCTGGGTTTTTACCCCAAAGATACAGATGTAGTGAAAAGAAGAGCCATCTGTACCCCAATGTTTATTGCAGCAATGGCCACGGTGTGGTACATTTACACTATGGAGTATTATGCCTCCATCAGAAAGGATGAATACCCAACTTTTGTAGCCTCATGGACGGGACTGGAAGAGATTATGCTGAGCGAAATAAGTCAAGCAGAGAGAGTCAAGTATCATGTGGTCTCACTGATTTGTGGAGCATAACAAAGAACACGGAGGACATGGGGAGATGTAGAGGAGCGTGAGTTGAGGGAAACTGGAAGAGGAGATGAACCATGAGAGACTATGGACTTTGAAAAGCTACCAGAGGGTTTTGAAGGGGTGTGGGGGTGTGGGGTTGAGT
Source organism: Meles meles (assembly GCF_922984935.1). Lineage (NCBI taxonomy): Eukaryota > Metazoa > Chordata > Mammalia > Carnivora > Mustelidae > Meles > Meles meles. The sequence continues at coordinate 674,494 of NW_025721119.1, forward strand.
AACCAGGTGTTAGGTAATAGGGAGGGCACGTACTGCATGGAGAACTGGGTGTGGTACAAAAACAATGAACACTGTTATGCTGAAAATAAATTAAAAAAATGAACTGAAAAAATAGATTAAATAATGAGATGCTGGATTAAACGGAGAACTTGTGCTGTCAAATCCTTGTTAGAAACTGACAAAGAACAGATTAAGGATCTCGAAAACAACAAATTATTTTGAAGTCACAACAGAGAGTTGCTGCACTCTCCCTCCCACAGACAGTGTTACTGGATAAAAAGAGCCCAAATTACTCCTGTGGTTTATTTTCTTGACAAGTGCCTCCCTGTTCAAATATTCTAATGTCAGAATTATTGGAATCCCTTGGGGGGGGCGGAGAAAAAAGGAAACTACAGGATATATTTGAAAAAATTCTCCATGAAAATTTCACAATCTGTAGAATGGAACCAGCATTCATGTCTTAAAGACTGAAAGGTCTACCCCCAAGATCAGATAATCTAGAAAGACCTTGAGACTACTGATTGTGAAAATGATGAATCATAAATTTGGAGAGGAGCTCTTGAAAGTGACTAGGGAGAAGAAATTCCTTACATACAGAGAAAGGCCCATAAGAATAAAGTCAGACCTGTGCACACAAAGCTGGCAAACCAGAAAGGGCAAGCAAGACATATTCAGGGCACTAAATGTGAAGAAAATGCAGCCAATAATACCTTATCCAGCAATATGACATTCAAAATGGATAGAGAGATAAAGGGCCTCCAAGACCAGTAAGGTTTAAAAGAGTATGTGACCACCAAGCTGACACTGCAGGAAATATTAATGAGGGTTCTATAAAAGAGGAAAAAACACAAGAATATCACTGAAAAGTAATATATGGAGACAATCTATAGAAAAAAAGACTTCAAAGGTAACACGATGTCAATAAAAATGTATCTCTCAATAATCACACTCAATGTAAATGGCCTAAGTACACCCATAAAATGACACAGGGTTGCAGATCGGATAAAATGACAGGACACATTCATAAGGGTACATCCTAAGGATATATCCAGACTGAAAGTGAAGGGATGAAGAAGCATTTTTCATGCCATTGGGCCTCAACAGAAGGCTGGGGTAACAATTCTAATATTGGATAAATTAGACTTTAAACTAAAGACCATAGTCAGAGACACAGAAGAACACTGCATCATTCTTAAAGGGTTTATCCACCAAAAATATCTAACAGTTGTAAATATTTATGCCACACTATGGGAGCAGCCAGCTTCATAAGACAACTGTTAATCAAGATAAAAAGTCATTTTGATATGAATACATTAATAGTAGGGGATCTTAACACAACTCTCTCAGTAATAGACAGATCATCCAAGCAGAAAATCAAAAAAGAAACAAGAGCATTGAATGACACATTGCACCAGATGGACCTCATAAATATATACAGAACATTCTACCTAAAACAACAGAATACTCATTCTTTTTGAATGCACATGGAACCTTATCCAGAATAGACCACATATTGGGTCACAAATCAGGGCTCAAGATACCAAAAGATTGAAAATATTCCCTGCATATTTTCAGATCACAATGCTTTGAAACAGGAGCTCAACCACAAGAAAAAGTTTGGAACGAATTCAAACACCTGAAGCTAAAAACCACCTTGATTAAGAATGCTTGGATCAATTGAAGAACTTACACAATTCATGGAAACCAATGAGAATTAGGAGCCTTTGGTCCAGAACCTATGGGATACAATAATTTGGTCCTAAGGGGGAAATATATAGCCTTCAAGCCTCCCTCAAAAAAAAAAAAAAAATTGAAAAATCCAGAATACAACAGCTGTATTTACACCTTAATGAACTGGAGAATCAATAACAAATTAAGCCAACTCCACACACAAAAGGGGAAATAATCAAGATTAGAGCAGAGATCAATGAGATAGAAACTAGAGATACACTAGAAAGCCTCAATGAAATTAGAAGCTCCTTTTTTGAGAGTATCGATAAGAGTGATAAGCCATTGGCCAAACTAATCCAAAAGAAAAGAGAGAAGGCTCGAATTAATAAAATTATGAATGAAAAGGGAGAGATCACAACTAACACCAAGGAAATAGAAACACTCATCAGAAATTATTATCAGCAACGTGAAGCAGGAATCCATCAGAATCCTAGAGGAGAACATAAGCAGTAACCTCTTTGACACTGGCCACAGCAACTTCTTTCAAGATATGTCTCCAAAGGCAAAAGGAAACAAAAGTGAAAATGAATTTTTTTACTTAATCAAGATCAGAATCTTCTGCACAGCAAAGTAAACAGTCAACAAAACAAACAGGCAACTCACAAAATGGGAGAAGATATTTACAAATGACAATACAGACAAAGTGCTGATACCCAGGATCTACAAAGAACTTCTCAAACTCAACACACACAAAACAGATAATTATGTCAATAAATGGACAGTACACATGAACAGACACTTCTCCAAACGAGATATACAAGTGGCTAATAGACACGTGAAAAAACGTTCATCATCACTAGCCATCAGGGAGTTTCAAATCAAAACCACAATGAGATACCACCTTATACAAGTTAGGATGGCTAAAATTAACAAGACAGTATAATACATGTATTGGAGAGGATGTGGAGAAAGAAGAACCCTCTTACACTGTTGGTGGGAATGCAAGTTGGTGCAGCCACTTTGGAACACAGTGTAGAGATTTCTTAAATTAAAAGTAGAGTTTCTCTATGAGCCTGCAATTGCACCACTGGGTATTTACCCCCCAAAATACTGATGTAATGAAAAGAAGGGTCATCTGTTCTCCTATGTTCATAGCAGCAATATCCACAGTTGCCAAACTATGGAAAGAGCAAAGATGCCCTTCAACAGATGAATGGATAAGGAAGATTTGGTTGATATATACTATGGAGTATTATGACTACATCAGAAAGGATGAATACCCAGCTTTTGTATCAGCATGGATGGGACTGGAAGAGATTATGCTGAGTGAAATAAGTCAAGCAGAGAGAGTCAATTATCATTGGGTTTCACTTATTTGTGGAGCATAAGAAATAACATGGAGGAAATGGGGAGATGGAGAGTAGAAAGGAGTTTTGGGAAATTGGAGGGGAAGGAAAACCATGAGAGATTGTGGACTCTGAAATACAATTTGAGGGTTTTGGAGGGTTGGGGGTTTGTAGGTTGGGTAAGCCTGGTTGTGGGTATTATGGAGGGCATGTATTGCATGGAGCACTGGGTGTGGTACATAAACAATGAATTCTGGAACAATAAAAATAAATTTAAAAATAAATAAAAATTAAAAAAAAACTAATGATGTACCTACTATTACTTAGCTATTTGAATTTAAATAAATAAATACATATTTTATTTATATATAGAAGACATTTTTGGTCATTCTACAACAAAATATATGCATGCTGGAGAGCTGTTAAACTAGAAGAACGCAATTTAAAATCATGACTATGAAAATGGAAATAAATGAAAGAATCATGGTTTAATTAGGATTGATCATTGTTCTTCTGAATGATCATGTACTTAATTATTTCCTTTAAAATATAACTGGAAGAGATTATGCTGAGTGAAATAAGTCAAGCAGAGAGAGTCAATTATCATATGGTTTCACTTATTTGTGGAGCATAACAAATAACATGGAGGACATGGGGAGATGGAGAGGAGAAGGGAGTTGAGGGAAATTGGAAGGGGAGGTGAACCATGAGAGACTATGGACTCTGAAAAACAACCTGAGGGTCTTGAAGGGGTTGGGGGTGGGAGGTTGGGGGAACAAAGTGATGGGTATTAGGGAGGGCATGTATTGCATGGAGCACTGGGTGTGTTGCAAAAACAAAGAATACTGTTATGCTGAAAGGAAATATATATATAAAAAAAAAGATTAAGTCAGTATTTAATGGTGCCCCTCTAATAATAGTGGGTCACAAACACACAGTGTAAATTCCAAGGTGAGTGCCTTCCCAGTCCATCTGGAAATCTATTCACCATGAATTTCACAGGGTTAAAATGTTCACTTCCATGAGTTATATATGAAGTTAATACATATGAAGCTAAAACACACATGTAACATACATAACATACCCTTAACACATACATATGGAGTTAAAACAGTCAAACATAAATAACATGCTTTATGAACACATATTGTTCAACAGAAACTCTTCAAGTCAGACTATCTTCCCTCACTGAGTATTTCTCCTTTCTTTCCTAGTGTGATCTTCTAAACACAGTCTTATCTGTGGATTCCTTTTGGAGTACCATAGTGTTATGACACCACCAACTGAGTGGTAACATTGCATGATAGTATGCATTAAATGACACACTGCTCTTATTTCAGATAGCTTAGAGATAATTTTTATTCTTCAGTGAAGTGACATTTTGACTCAGTTTCAAGGATTCCGTCAGCCATTCCTCTAGGAATTCTGAAGGTGCCATGTTTAATATAATTGAAACAGTTGGAATTTGACATAAAGATTTTAAGTTTTCCAGAACTTAAAGGAGAAGTTGTTAGATTGTTAGTGCTCCTTCTGAATGTTTCTATTCACTAGAAAACTGGTTTTATGTTATTTCAGTCATTTTAAATGATTTTATTTATTTATTTATTTAACAGATATATATATATATATATATATATATATATATATATATATATATATACAGAGAGAGAGAGAGAGAGAGAGAGAGCAAGCAGCAGGATTAGCAGGCTCCCAGGACACTGGAATCATGACCTGAGCCAATGGTAGACACTTATCCACCTGAGCCACCCAGGCACCCCTATTTCAGTCATTTTTAGAAAAAAAAGAAACATGTGTAATAAGTTCCTAATGTTCATTTTTTTTTCTTTTATCTTTTCAGTTTTCCAAGATTCATTGTTTATGCACCACACCCAGTGCTCCATGCAATACGTGCCCTCCTAAATACACAGCACAGGGCTCACCCAACCTCCCAACCTCCTCTCTTCCAAACTCTCAGTTTGTTTCTCAGAGTTCACAGTCTCTCTATTATATAGTGTATTTTCAATTTTTTGAAGAATATCAACATTTTGGAAACATCTATAATGCCTCATGCTTTAAATTTTATCATTATAAATATTTTCAATTATTCATTGTTTTATATCACAAATCTGAGTCTTTTTAAATTTATTTTTACTTTCTCATTACTGTGTCTTCAAAATGTTTAAGTTATGAATTATTCAAAACATAAAGTTTATTATTTTTCCTATCTTAAAAATAATACTGGTTTTTCCTAGCCACCTTAACCCATTATATTATATACATTATAAAGAGATCTGGAAACTTTAAGACTGGGAAATTATCTAGCAAGCATGTCTAGAAAATTAGGTCAGTAATTACTTCCGTGACTTACAACCCTTGGTAAGCATGACAATCACTAATCAGTCTCCTGGTCGGATCCCTGAGACCAATTTAACAGATTCTAATTCTGCTAATCTGAGATGAGAACAAAAGTGCTATATTTTGTGAAGTCAGCAAATTATTTTAACACCAGTGATCAGAAATCCACTCTTTGGAAGCACTGACATAGAGTGAAGACTATTTTTACAAGAGTAAGAGGAATTAATAGTCCTGTTAGATATATGGAGCAAAGCAATACTGTAAATTTATCTGATTCCTGATGATTTATCATCATGCCCATTAATTAATTTTATCAGGGAATTATTCTGAGGTATCTATGTGCTTGTCAATTTTTTTATTTTTCATTTTAGGGATACAGACACTGATCTTTTTTTATGGTATCAACATGAAACTTGGAAATACTAAAGTGTACATTACCATCAAGCATGAATCATAAAGAGAATTGATGTACACAGTTCCTTGTCCTGCATCAACACATAATGTAGGACAATCAGAAAGAAATTTTAAGATGGAGAAAGGAAAGGATAAACATTTTTTTCCCCTGCAGATAAACTCAGTAAAGTGAGTTGAATTTTTCAGGATCTTGAAGGGATAATGATGATGATGATGATGAATCAACTGACAAAATGTCCCTTTGCTGGTGTATCTCTATTTTGCCTATGGGTGACAGTGAGATTTCTGCCATTTACCTGAAGGACTGACACCTCCCTAGTAACTTTTTCAGAGCACTTAGAACTTCCTTGTTCCTAAGACTGTAGGCAAGTGAGTTTAGGAGTAGAGTGAGGACAGTTCCAAACAGAAAGAGACCCTGACTCAACCTTGGAGTCTTGGCAGAACCGGGTCTCATGTAGATGCACATGCCTGGACCAAAATAGAGACCCACCACACAGAGATGAGAGGAGCAGGTGGCCAGAGCTTTGTTCCTGCCTTCTGGGGAGTTCATTAGGAGTACTGCAAGGAAGATGAGAACATAGGAAGACAAGATGAGAGACAAGGGCAGCAGCAGAACAAGGATGCTTGTTATCACCACTGCCTTTTCATAGGCTGAGATATCCTCACGGACGATCCTAAGCACCGCCATGAATTCACAGAAGAAGTGGGGAATCTCTCTGGGGCTGCAGATGTTAAAATGCAAGGTAAAAGCAGTGTGTCCCAGGGAAGTAAGTGCCCCTCCAGCCCAAGACATGGCAATCATCTGCAAGCAAACCTTAGGGTTGATGATGACTGGGTATCGAAGAAGATCACATATAGCCACATAATGATAAAAGCACATGAGAGTTATAAGGATGCATTCTGCAATGGCCACCATCAGGGAGAAGAATATTTGAGTCCCACAAGCCAGGAATGATATGCTCCGCCATCCAGAGAAGAAGTTGAATGCCATTTTGGGGACAATGCTAGAGGTCAAAGTCAAATCCATTAAGGAGAGCTGACTGAGAAGGAAGTACATGGGGGTGTGGAGATGGAAATAAACCAAAGAGGAGGATCAGAAGAGTGTTGCCAGTGAAGGCAGCCGTGTATATCAGGAGAATGATGGAGACCATAGCTGTGATGTATTTAAATTCAGGGAAGAAACCCAGGAGAATGAAATCTGTGGTTTCTGTCTCATTCCCACTCTTCATGACTCTCTGTAATGATAACAGACATATAAGAGATTTATTAAAAAATCGTAGAAATGAAGCAGTTTCTTATTAAAGTTTAAGAACAATGGCAAATACAAAAATACTCCTCCATGGTCACTTGAATCAGTTTTTACTATTTTTTCTATATTTCTTATCCATGATTTAATGTACTTTTAGAAACATGTTTGTGTGTGTGTGTGTGTGTGTGTGTGTGTGTGTATTTTAAGATTTTTTTTTAATTAATTAATTTATTTTTATTTGCTTATTTACAGCATAACAGTGTTCATTGTTTTGGCATCACACCCAGTGCTCCATGCAGTACGTGCCCTCCCTATTACCCACCACCTGGTTCCTCAACCTCCCACCCCACCCCACCCCCTCCCGCCGCCCCTTCATAACCCTCTGGTTGTTTTTCAGAGTCCATAGTCTTTCATGGTTCATCTCCCCTTCCAGTTTCCCTCAACTCCCTCTCCTCTCCATCTCCCCATGTCCTCCATGTTATTTGTTATGCTCCACAAATAAGTGAGACCATATGATACTTGACTCTCTCTGCTTGACTTATTTCGCTCAGCATAATTTCTTCCAGTCCTGTCCATGTTGCTACAAAAGTTGGGTATTCGTCCTTTCTGATGGAGGCATAATACTCCATTGTGTATATGGACCACATCTTCCTTATCCATTCATCCGTTGAAGGGCATCTTGGTTCTTTCCACAGTTTGGCGACCGTAGCCATTGCTGCAATAAACATTGGGGTACAAATGGCCCTTCTTTTCACTACATCTGTATCTTTGGGGTAAATACCCAGCAGTGCAATTGCAGGGTCATAGGGAAGCTCTATTTTTAATTTCTTGAGGAATCTCCACACTGTTCTCCAAAGTGGCTGCACTAACTTGCATTCCCACCAACAGTGTAAGAGGGTTCCCCTTTCTCCACATCCTCTCCAGCACACGTTGTTTCCTGTCTTGCTAATTTTGGCCATTCTGACTGGTGTTAGGTGGTATCTCAATGTTGTTTTAATTTGAATCTCCCTGATGGCTAGTGATGATGAACATTTTTTCATGTGTCTGATAGCCATTTGTATGTCTTCATTGGAGAAGTGTCTATTCATATCTTCTGCCCATTTTTTGATATGATTATCTGTTTTGTGTGTGTTGAGTTTGAGAAGTTCTTTGTAGATCCTGGATATCAACCTTTTGTCTGTACTGTCATTTACAAATATCTTCTCCCATTCCGTGGGTTGCCTCTTTGTTTTGTTGACTGTTTCCTTTGCTGTGCAGAAGCTTTTGATCTTGATGAAGTCCCAAAAGTTCATTTTTGCTTTTGTTTCCTTGGCCTTTGGAGACTTATCTTGAAAGAAGTTGCTGTGGCTGATATCGAAGAGGTTACTGCCTATGTTCTCCTCTAGGATTCTGATAGATTCCTGTCTCACGTTGAGGTCCTTTATCCATTTTGAGTTTATCTTTGTGAACGGTGTAAGAGAATGGTCGAGTTTCATTCTTCTACATATTGCTGTCCAGTTTTCCCAGCACCATTTATTGAAGAGACTGTCTTTTTTCCATTGAATATTTTTTCCTGTTTTGTCGAAGATTATTTGACCATAGAGTTGAGGGTCCATATCTGGGCTCTCCACTCTGTTCCACTGGTCTATGTGTCTGTTTTTATGCCAGTACCACGCTGTCTTGGTGATCACGGCTTTGTAGTAAAGCTTGAAATCGGGTAATGTGATGCCGCCAGTTTTGTTTTTGTTTTTCAACATTTCCTTAGCAATTCGGGGTCTCTTCTGACTCCATACAAATTTTAGGATTATTTGCTCCAGCTCTTTGAAAAATATCGGTGGAATTTTGATCGGAATGGCATTAAAAGTATAGATTGCTCTAGGCAGTATAGACATTTTAACAATGTTTATTCTTCCAATCCAAGAGCATGGAACAGTCTTCCATCTTTTTGTGTCTTCTTCAATTTCTTTCATGAGTGTTCTGTAGTTCCTCGAGTACAGGTCCTTTACTTCTTTGGTTAGGTTTATGCCCAGGTATCTTATGGTTTTTGGTGCTATAGTAAATGGAATCGATTCTCTAATTTCCCTTTCTGTATTTTCATTGTTAGTGTATAAGAAAGCCACTGATTTCTGTACATTGACTTTGTATCCTGCCACGTTACTGAATTTCTGTATGAGTTCTAGTAGTTTGGGGGTGGAGTCTTTGGGGTTTTCCATATAAAGAATCATGTCATCTGCGAAGAGAGAGAGTTTGACTTCTTCCTTGCCAATTTGGATACCTTTTATTTCTCTTTGTTGTCTGATTGCCGTTGCTAGAACTTCTAATACTATGTTGAACAAGAGTGGTGAGAGTGGGCATCCTTGTCGTGTTCCTGATCTCAATGGGAAGGCTGCAAGCTTTTTCCCATTGAGGATGATATTTGCTGTGGGTCTTTCATAGATAGATTTTATGAAGTTCAGGAATGTTCCCTCTATCCCTATACTTTGAAGCGTTTTCATCAGGAACAGATGCTGGATTTTGTCAAATGCTTTTTCTGCATCAATTGAGAAGACCATGTGGTTCTTCTCTCTTCTCTTATTGATGTGTTCTATCACACTGATTGATTTGCGAATGTTGAACCAACCTTGCAACCCAGGGATAAATCCCACCTGGTCATGGTGGATAATCTTTTTAATGTGCTGCTGGATCCTGTTTGCTAGGATCTTGTTGAGAATCTTTGCATCCATATTCATCAGTGATATTGGTCTGAAATTCTCCTTTTTGGTAGGGTCTTTGCCTGGTTTGGGGATCAGGGTAATGCTGGCTTCATAAAAAGAGTCTGGAAGTTTCCCTTCTGCTTCAATTTTTTGGAACAGCTTCAGGAGAATTGGTGTTATTTCTTCTTTGAAAGTTTGGTAGAATTCCCCAGGGAATCCGTCAGGTCCTGGGCTCTTGTTTTTTGGGAGGTTTTTGATCACTGCTTCAATCTCATTACTAGATATCGGTCTATTCAGGTTGTCAATTTCTTCCTGGTTCAATTTTGGGAGTTTGTAGCTTTCAAGGAATGCATCCATTTCATCTAGGTTGCTTAGCTTATTGGCATATAACTGTTGGTAATAATTTCTGATGATTGTTTCTATTTCCTTGGTGTTAGTTGTGATCTCTCCCTTTTCATTCATAATTTTATTAATTTGGGCTTTCTCTCTTTTCTTTTGGATTAGTGTGGCCAATGGTTTATCGATCTTATTAATTCTTTCAAAAAACCAGCTTCTAGTTTCATTGATACGTTCTACTGTATCTCTCGTTTCTACCTCATTGATCTCTGCTCTAATCTTGATTATTTCCCTTCTTGCATGTGGAGTTGGTTTGATTTGTTGTTGATTCTCCAGTTCTTTAAGGTGTAGAGACAGCTGGTGTATTCTGGATTTTTCAATGTTTTTGAGGGAGGATTGGATGGCTATGTATTTCCCCCTTAGAACCGCCTTTGCTGTGTCCCATAGGTTTTGGACCGAGGTGTCTTCATTCTCATTGGTTTCCATGAATTGTTTAAGTTCATCTTTGATCTCCTGGTTGATCCAAGCATTCTTAAGCAGGGTGGTCTTTAGCTTCCAGGTGTTTGAGTTCCTTCTGAACTTTTCCTTGTGATTGAGCTCCAGTTTCAAAGCATTGTGATCGGAGAATATGCAGGGAATAATGTCAGTCTTTTGGTATCGGTTGAGTCCTGCTTTGTGACCCAGTATGTGGTCTATTCTGGAGAAGGTTCCATGTGCACTTGAGAAGAATGAGTATTCTGTTGTTTTAGGGTGGAATGTTCTGTATATGTCTATGAGGTCCATCTGGTCCAATGTTTCATTCAATGCTCTTATTTCTTTATTAATTTTCTGCTTCGATGATCTGTCTATTTCTGAGAGAGGCGTATTAAGATCTCCTACTATTATTGTATTCATATCAATATGGCCCTTTATCTTGATTAATAGTTTTCTTACATAATTGGGTGCTCCCATATTGGGGGCATAGATATTCACAATTGTTAGATCGTCTTGGCGGATAGTCCCTTTAAGAATTATGTAGTGTCCTTCTGTATCTCTGACTACAGTCTTTAGTTTAAAATCTAATTTATCTGATATGAGAATTGCTACTCCGGCCTTCTTTTGAGGCCCATTGGCATGAAAGATGCTTCTCCATCCCTTCACTTTCAGCCTGGGTGTATCCTTAGGTTCAAAATGGGTCTCTTGTAGACAACATATGGATGGGTCCTGTCGTTTTATCCAATCTGCAACCCTGTGTCGTTTTATGGGCGCATTTAGGCCATTCACATTGAGAGTGATTATTGAGAGATAGGTTTTTATTGACATCGTGTTGCCTTTGATGTCTTTCTGTCTATAGATTGTTTCTATATTTCTGTTCAATGATATTCTTAGGATTTTTTCTCTTTTATAGGACCCCCCTTAATATTTCCTGCAGTGTCGGCTTGGTGGTTGCATAGTCTTTTAAGCCTTGCCGGTCTTGGAAACTCTTTATCTCTCCATCCATTTTAAATGTCAGTCTTGCTGGATAGAGTATTCTTGGTTGCATGTTCTTCTCATTTAGTACTCTGAATATATTTTGCCAGCCCTTCCTGGCTTGCCAGGTCTCTGTGGAAAGGTCTGACGTTATTCTAATGGGCTTTCCTCTGTATGTAAGAAGCTTCTTTGTCCTAGCTGCTTTTAAGAGGGTCTCTCTTGAAACATAATTCCCCATTTTAACTATAAGGTGCTGTGAGGACTTTCGAGAATCTAAAATCTTGGGAGGAGATCTTTCTGCCTCTAGTACATGAACATTGTTTCCATTCGTGAGATTGGGAAAATTTTCATAGACAACTTCTTCCACTATATCTTCTAGACTTCTTTCTTTTTCTTCCCCTTCAGGGATTCCAATAATTCTGACGTTGGAACGTTTCATGGCATCGTTTATTTCCCTGATTCTGTTTTCGTGGCTTCTGAGCTGTTTGTTCCAGGCTTCCTCCTGATCCTTTCTCTCTATCTGTTTGTCCTCCAGATCACTAATTCTATCTTCTGTCTCAGTTACCCTAGCTTTTAGAGAATTTAGATTGGACTGGAACTCATTGAGAGCATTTTGAACATCATCCCTGGTGGCTTTCAGTTCTGCCCTAACATTGTGAACATCATCCCTGGTGGCTTTCAGTTCTGCCCTAATCAATTCTGTTTGGTCATCCATGGCTTTCTCCAACCTAGCTATTGCCTGGATAATTGTTAGTCTGAATTCCTTTTCTGACATATTGTCTATGTTGATAGCCATTAGTTCTGTTGCAGAAGGCCCATCCTCTGTATTTTTCTTCTGTTGGGTATTCCTCCTCCTAGTCATTTTGGTAAGAGATGACTAAACAGATGCAGCTGGACTTATCAATTGTGGTGCAGTCAATGTGCACCCTGGAACGCTTCTGTGCAATCAGGATTCCCCACCCAAATGAGAGAAAAAAGAAAAGAAAAAGAAATAGAGAAGAAGAAAGAAAAAAAAAGGGGGAAAGAAAAAAGGAAGAAAAAAAAAAAAAGAGAGAGAGAGAGAGATAGGAAAAAAAGGGAAGATATAAGAGAAGGCTCAGCCCAAATGGGCCACAAGGTAAGATTTGTGGAGTATACAAACAAAAACAGACAGACAAAGAGTGATAAACGTATATGACAAGAGAAAAAAATATGTATATATAAGCAAAAAAAAAGGGAAAAACCTCCTCAGAAAGAACCCCAAGTATAAGATTTATATATTGTCAGGACAGACACAAATTCACAGAAACACTGACAGAAGGAAAAATTGGGAGAATGGTTATAGATTCTCAGTGTGGGTGAGGAAGGTTATTTTGATTCTTCCTGAAGGTATCTTGATGTTTTTGTTAAGGGACTCAACTTTCCTAAGTTACAGGGGGATTAGAAACTGGTTTGCCTATAGGGGTAGCATTGATTGGGGAAAGGGGGTTACCTTGAAGTTTAACTCTATATGTATAGTAGAAAATAAAGATTAAAAAAAGAATAAACTAGACTAAACTAAGTTAAAATTAAAAAAAATAGAAAAACAAAAGAAAAACACGGGTGTATGTATCAAAAATTTCAGGTTAGAAGGTTATTAAAAAATTTGATGTACTGGACATCTCAGTGTGATGGTAAATAGGTTAAAAAATTATCTGTATGTATAAAAAAAAAGAACCAGAATATTGGTAAAGAGTTAAAAATATAAGTTGTATTTATGAAGTAGTGGTGGTTGTTCTCTTGTAGTCTTTTTTTTTTTTTTTTTCCTTCCTTCCTGGTTGGTTTTCTGGGGGAGGGGCCTGCCACGTGGGTTTTCAGACAATGATGTTCCCTGAGTTAGGTCCTCCCACTCCCCTCAAGGGGGTGAGCTCTTTTTTTTTCAGGAAACTGTTTTTTTTTTTCAGCCTTTTGTTCTCTGGGGGTTTTTATGTTCTTTCATCTGCTTTCTCTCGCCTTGACAGCTTTTGATGGTTTTTGGAGGTTTAGAGGAGAGCAAACAGCACCCCAACCTCCCTCTCAGAGAGAAGCCTCAGACTGTTTTGCAAAAGCTGCTGGCAGAGTTGGTTCTGGGTCACTGTCCCTGGGGATGCAGGAGCTCCTCGTTGTGCCCAAAACCAGGGCAGCTGTGGCTGTCTAGGCAGCTCCAGATCGCCAGAGAGGTTCCGAGCAGAGATCTCGCACTGAAATTTTCCCGCTGTCCCGGGCTGGGAATGTCTGGTTTTTCCTGCTGCCAGAGCTCCAGGCTAGCGCCTATGAGCACTTACCCCAAGGGAGGGTGTGGGACCCGCGCGTTTCAGGATTGCCGTCAGGCCAGGCTCCCAGCCCCTCACGGAAGACAGACCCCACTCGTTCTCAGGCGCGCTGGCATTCAGGTGCACTCGCGGCTCAGGGACGGAGACCTGATTTCTCCGCCGCACTCTCTCTGGCTCCACGCCAGGGGAGGCTGTCCTGGGTCTGGGGACTTAGGTCCCTGACCCTAACCGCCCAGGTTCCCACTATTACCCCCCCCCCCCACCGCGATCCTTTGCTGTTTGTTTTTTGAGTGCTTTCAACCAGACTCCAAGTTAATGCTGGTCCCCAGACGCAGAGCACTCTCGTGTTGGGGTGTTACTTTCCAATCGGTCACCTCTGGTGGCTCCCTCCCCCTTTTGTTTATCTTCCAATATCAGTCCGATGCTCCCAGTCTGCTTTACCTGCCACTGGCGTCTTCTGCTCCAGTAGAGATCCAGACGTGTATAATTCTGATCTCAGGCTGATTTCATGGGTGGTCGGAGTTCTTTGGTGGGTAATCAGCTCACTTTAGGGTACAGGTTGAAATGGTGCCTCCTCCTACTTCCCCGCCATCTTGCTCCCCCCCTCCCCAAGATTTTTTTTTATTTATTTGACAGAGAGACAGATCACAAGTAGGCAGAGAGACAGGCAGAGACAGAGGGGGAAGCAGGCTCCCCGCTGAGCAGAGAGCCTGATGCGGGGCTCGATCCCAGGACCTTGAGCCGAATGCAGAAGCTTAACCCATTGAGCCACCCAGGTGTCCGAGAGTATACATATTAAAATGAATATCATTAATTTCATGTACTAGAGGTATTTTCATATGTTAAAATAAACTGGACAGTTGTAGTTTTTGTTGTTTTTACAATTTTAAAATATGACAGAGTTGGTAAGTCACAATTTCAAACTGCACATTATCCAATTTTTTCACTATTTTGAAAAATCATGTTATTCCATTCTCATCCTTTTAGTGATTTCATTAGTAATATAAATATTACAATTATTTCCAAGTCAGATATTAGAGACTTTATTTGGCTATGAAAAAATGCTAATTTAATTTACAGAAAATTTATTTTTATAATTTCAAAACACTCTACTTAATTCTTTTGGCTCTGAACATTATAATTTAAGGGGAAAATTAACTATTATGGCTGTAATTTGTTGTTATACACATTTATGATCATTTCAGCTTTTAATCTAATTAACCTTGTTTTCTATCCAGGGAAAACACTTAGTGTATTTACGTGATCTATAGTAAATTCAGATTATCAATGAAGGAGTGAGTTTCCTTTCTATGTGATCTTGTAGGGTTCTTGTTGTTTGAGTTCTTACTATTCTTAACTATTAGCTACAGCTATTATGCCATTGATGGATACAGGGAAAGTCCTTAGGATTCCTTTCCCTCAAATTTACTATGTATTTTTTTTTCCTTTTTAGACTATCCTATTTATATTTAATCTTCTACTCTGATAGTTATAAAATGCTTAGAAATGCTTAGAAAGATAGATAGCCATCTATCTTAACATATCCATCCTTTATTAGAGCATTTTATGTGGATCATCTTCAAACCAAGAGATCATATACCAATGTGATCACATACTAGAATGTCCAGAGACAAAAGGCTTGAGTAAAGGACCTTCTGTCATTGCGTGTTTAATTGACTTGATGAGTTAGGCTTCTTTTAGGTGTGGAGGTAGTTTAAGATTATTATTATTATTAATAATAATGATAATATTAATAATGGCAAAATTAGCCAGATTGCATCTTACTCTCTCCTGCCTTCATGTGAGTCTTGGTGTAGTCAGTGGGTTGTGTATGTCTGAAGTAGAGTCATAAGAAGTTGAGAAACAGATTTCAGAATGCCCAGAGCCTTGAAAATTTTCTAACTTTCCATAAAAGCAAAGCAGGGTCCTGTTATTTAAGTTCTATGTTACATGATGTCCGTTTTCCAGATCAAGTGCAGTTTTCTGAGGGTTTGGGGTATACCTAGGCTGGCTAGGTTCTATTATAAACTTTTCTTCCAAATTCTATTCATCACAGCCTGGAATGAAACCTAGATTTCATCATTTGTGTGACTATATGGTTTCATATGTCTCACTCCTTAAACCATAAGATTTATGATGGAAGGGAGTGTCTTTGTTGAGCTCCACAATTTCTCTTTAGATCTAGCATCTGCTTGACTTCCAGGTTTGCTCTTACAGATGTGGTTGGCCCCCCACCCCTTTCTCCATGGCCCTCCATATTTCTTTTCCTCTATTCTTCTATATTGCAGATTTTTCTCACTTATTGTACAAAGAAATGGTGATGTACATTTTCATGAAATTTGATTTTGGAATCCTGTCACCTTATGTAGTGAGTTCTTCCAAAATATATTTTTTGCAATTAAAAAAAAAAGATCTAGCATGTTGCTTTCAGTGAAAATATGAGCAAAATGCATTATCAGCTTAGGGCTGGAATCCAGACTTTGAACACTGGATTTTGTGCCTGTACCAAACTAGATTCTTTTAACAATCATTTTTCTACCATAAGGTATGTTTATTTTTTTTTTTTTTTTTACTTTTGGAAAATTTTATTCATCTGAAGAATTAAGTATAAGCTATACCCTTACCCACTAAGTCACCAGAAATGCCAGAAATAGTATTTTTGCTTGCTTGTGTGTTTGTTTTTTTTCTTTTTTAATTAATTAATTTATTTTTATTTGCTTATTTACAGCATAACAGTGTTCATTGTTTTGGCATCACACCCAGTGCTCCATGCAGTATGTGCCCTCCCTATTACCCACCACCTGGTTCCTCAACCTCCCACCCCACCCCACCCCCTCCCGCCGCCCCTTCATAACCCTCTGGTTGTTTTTCAGAGTCCATAGTCTCTCATGGTTCATCTCCCCTTCCAGTTTCCCTCAACTCCCTCTCCTCTCCATCTCCCCATGTCCTCCATGTTATTTGTTATGCTCCGCAAGTAAGTGAGACCATATGATACTTGACTCTCTCTGCTTGACTTATTTCGCTCAGCATAATTTCTTCCAGTCCTGTCCATGTTGCTACAAAAGTTGGGTATTCGTCCTTTCTGATGGAGGCATAATACTCCATTGTGTATACGGACCACATCTTCCTTATCCATTCATCCGTTGAAGGGCATCTTGGTTCTTTCCACAGTTTGGCGACCGTAGCCATTGCTGCAATAAACATTGGGGTACAAATGGCCCTTCTTTTCACTACATCTGTATCTTTGGGGTAAATACCCAGCAGTGCAATTGCAGGGTCATAGGGAAGCTCTATTTTTAATTTCTTCAGGAATCTCCACACTGTTCTCCAAAGTGGCTGCACTAACTTGCATTCCCACCAACAGTGGAAGAGGGTTCCCCTTTCTCCACATCCTCTCCAGCACACGTTGTTTCCTGTCTTGCCAATTTTGGCCATTCTAACTGGTGTTAGGTGGTATCTCAATGTTGTTTTAATTTGAATCTCCCTGATGGCTAGTGATGATGAACATTTTTTCATGTGTCTGATAGCCATTTGTATGTCTTCGTTGGAGAAGTGTCTGTTCATATCTTCTGCCCATTTTTTAATATGATTATCTGTTTTGTGTGTGTTGAGTTTGAGAAGTTCTTTGTAGATCCTGGATATCAACCTTTTGTCTTTACTGTCATTTACAAATATCTTCTCCCATTCCGTGGGTTGCCTCTTTGTTTTGTTGACTGTTTCCTTTGCTGTGCAGAAGCTTTTGAACTTGATCAATAAGAGAAGAGAGAAGAACCACATGGTCCTCTCAATTGATGCAGAAAAAGCATTTGACAAAATCCAGCATCCGTTCCTGATGAAAACGCTTCAAAGTATAGGGATAGAGGGAACATTCCTGAACTTCATAAAATCTATCTATGAAAGACCCACAGCAAATATCATCCTCAATGGGAAAAAGCTTGCAGCCTTCCCGTTGAGATCAGGAACACGACAAGGATGCCCACTCTCACCACTCTTGTTCAACATAGTATTAGAAGTTCTAGCAACGGCAATCAGACAACAAAGAGAAATAAAAGGTATCCAAATTGGCAAGGAAGAAGTCAAACTCTCTCTCTTCGCAGATGACATGATTCTTTATATGGAAAACCCCAAAGACTCCACCCCCAAACTACTAGAACTCATACAGAAATTCAGTAACGTGGCAGGATACAAAGTCAATGTACAGAAATCAGTGGCTTTCTTATACACTAACAATGAAAATACAGAAAGGGAAATTAGAGAATCGATTCCATTTACTATAGCACCAAAAACCATAAGATACCTGGGCATAAACCTAACCAAAGAAGTAAAGGACCTGTACTCGAGGAACTACAGAACACTCATGAAAGAAATTGAAGAAGACACAAAAAGATGGAAGACTGTTCCATGCTCTTGGATTGGAAGAATAAACATTGTTAAAATGTCTATACTGCCTAGAGCAATCTATACTTTTAATGCCATTCCGATCAAAATTCCACCGATATTTTTCAAAGAGCTGGAGCAAATAATCCTAAAATTTGTATGGAGTCAGAAGAGACCCCGAATTGCTAAGGAAATGTTGAAAAACAAAAACAAAACTGGCGGCATCACATTACCCGATTTCAAGCTTTACTACAAAGCCGTGATCACCAAGACAGCGTGGTACTGGCATAAAAACAGACACATAGACCAGTGGAACAGAGTGGAGAGCCCAGATATGGACCCTCAACTCTATGGTCAAATAATCTTCGACAAAACAGGAAAAAATATTCAATGGAAAAAAGACAGTCTCTTCAATAAATGGTGCTGGGAAAACTGGACAGCAATATGTAGAAGAATGAAACTCGACCATTCTCTTACACCGTTCACAAAGATAAACTCAAAATGGATAAAGGACCTCAACGTGAGACAGGAATCTATCAGAATCCTAGAGGAGAACATAGGCAGTAACCTCTTCGATATCAGCCACAGCAACTTCTTTCAAGATAAGTCTCCAAAGGCCAAGGAAACAAAAGCAAAAATGAACTTTTGGGACTTCATCAAGGTATGTTTATTTTGACTTATGATCACTTATGGGCTTCAAAGCATTTCCCAGCATTTGATTTTGTTGGAATATAGAGAAGAGTTTTAACATAATTATGTCTACTTGATAAATGATATACAGGAAGAACTAGGTCACAGTCAAACAACACTGTCCTACTCCTGGGTAAATTATATATTTACCAAGATTGAACATAACAAGTACTATTGAAAAATAATTATATAGTTAGCATAAACAGAATTTCACAATCTGGGAAAACTGGGTTACTTCCTTTACCAAGATGCTTACTTGTAATTTCTTTTCTGTCAATGAAATCTCTTAGAAAGTATAAAATACTCAAAATTCCTGCTGCCAATTAGTGCTGAATATACTGTTAATGAAAACATAAATAATTTCAGTAAGAAAAAACCAAAACAGGTGACTGAGTAGGTCTTGATAGGCTGTTTTTCCTCAGCCTGTCCAGTTGTGAGCAGGGCTGAGATCTTCCTAATTCCCCAATGTCATGGGGTTTAGTATGGAATGCCTGGTCAGACTAGATTGCTTCATTGGAGGCCCATCAAATATAATCAGGGTTTTTCAAAACTATCTACTAGTGCATGCTCTGATTTTTTTTTTTTTTTTTTTTTTTTTTTTTTTTGGTCAGCACCACTATCATTTTCCCAGAGGTCGAATTTAAGATTTTCTTTGCCTTTCAGTCATTAACCTCATTGAATCACTAAGCAAGTTATTCTAAAGTCTCTATTTGCCCTTCCTTTGTATTCCCAGAATTCATACTCTATGCCAATATCCCATGTCCACACTTATCCCTTTTACTTTATCTTTTTAGCTAAATTTTCCCTCTTCTTTAAGGACAAATGTAAGTTTAATCTCCCCAATAAAATGCTCTTTTATGTCTACAGTATATATCAACATGTTTTTCCTAGGTAATTTTGACATATCTCTTTTGGCTTATTATCTACATCGTCCTGTTACTGATTTTTTCACACTTTCTAACTCCTGGGGTTTTGCCATAGTGTTCCTTTTGTTTCTTATTCCTGGTAGATTAACTTATTCTTCATAGGCACTGACTTAACACTACCAATTAAATTAAATTTCACTAAAACCAACAAACACTATATTATATGCTGGGAATTCAAAATGGAAAAAAAATAAATTCGCTGAAGCTTTTTAAAGTAAGGGAACTGATTTATGAAGAAAGAGATTATGGTGTGGAAGATAGGTACTGAGATAATAGTAGGTAGATATTACTACAGTAACTAACAGACAAAGGGATTCATTTTTCTAGATGAAAGATTGGTGGGAGGCCAAATGGTAACATGGGACTAGTAACATCTGAATTGGATCTTAAAAGACAAGTAGGAATAAATGAAAATAAGGAATGATGGAAATCGTAGCATAAATAGCTGTATATAATGTCAAGGCAAATGGACTGACATGGCTTTTATGGGGAAAATAGTCATCTGTATTTGTTCTGGAAATGGTGTTGTAACTTAGAGGAATGTCTAGATGTACAAGAAGTATAGGGGCAGGGAATATGATATAGGCAGTAAACCACTGCACTCCCAGGGAAGAGGCTGCTGAAATTAACACAGACAGTGTGAAACAAACTACTGGTATTAGAATGAGATACCAGTTTAACTGGCCACATAACTGAACCCAGACTCAGCAAGGGCCTTGAAGAATTAAAAGAAAAGTGAAGATATTTTGCATTTGGAGATAATTTATTTCTATTTCACAACATCATTCTCTCTTTCTTCACTCTACAGTCTCTTTTGCTGTTGCTAATAATGGTCACATTTGAGCTACAATCATGTACTTTTGGCCATCAGATCCTGTAAGCCTCAATTTTATTAAGTTTTCCCCTTATGTGTGCATCCAAATAGATACCTAATTCAAAAGAATAACAAACTGGTTCATCAGACTAGATATTTTTTTAAATGTTAGTAATATTTTAAAACAAATGTAGTTTTTGAACAGTTCCAGATTCATGGAGCAGTTGACAAATTTACAAAATTTCCATAAATCCTTCATTCATTTTTCTCTATTGCTAACATCATACATTATTATGGAATGAACATTGGTTCTTTCATAAAACTAAGAAACCAATATCTGTACATTAACTAAATTCTATCTTTTATTCAGATTTCACTCATTTTGCCTAATGTGCTTCTCTTCTTTCAGACTGCTTTTTGAAAGATCACATTGGCCGGCACATCTCCTTAGACCCTTCTGGGCTGTGAAAGACATTCAGGCTTTGTTTTCAATGACCTTGGCAATTTTAGGAGCACTAATAGGTATATTGTAGAATATCCCCCAAACTGTTTTTGTCTGATTTTTTTCCCCTCATTAGACTAAGGTTATAGGTTTGGGGGAAGAAGATTGCAGAGGTGAAGTGCCTTTATTTTCAAGTCTTGTAGAGGTACATAATAGCTACATGACTTATCTCTGATGATGTTAATCCTGACCACTTGGCTGAGGTAGTGTTTGCCAGATTTCTCTAGGGTAAAGTTATTCCCCCCTCCCTTTTTATATGCCCTGCTTTTTGGAAGCAAGACAATGAGTGCAGCTTACACTCAAGGTAGGAGGAAGGTTAATCTTAACCTTCATGATGCGTGGAGTATCTACATAAATTATTTGGAATTATCCTAAACAGGAATTTGTTTTGTTTTGTTTTCCCTTCCTCCCTCTCTCCCTTTCTCCTTTTTTTTTGTTTTTCTTTTTTCCTTCTTATATTTTCATTAATTTATGTCAATATCAGCCACATTTTTTTTTTTGGAAAAAAATCTATCAAATTTTGACTCTCCCTCTCCTGAAAACATCACAAGTAATACATGTAGCTCTCAATTACCTTTTTTAACTTTAAATTTTAACATGTAGATTTACATGCAGTTATGAGAAATAGCATAGAATGATCCCTTCTATGCTTTACACAATTTCTTCCAATTACAGTCAGGAATTGGTGTGAACTGCTGACCTTATTCAAATTTCACCCATTTTTTAATATGCAATTTTCTCACATGTGTGAATCTGTGTCACCACTAAAACCGGCAAGATGCAGAATGATTCCATCACAGTGATCCCTTGTACTATTTATTTATAGTAACAATGATCTTACTTCTTATACTCTTTCTTATCCCCTGACCCACCAATGTGCTCTCCATTTCTATAGTTTTATTTTGATAATGTTATATACCTTGGTTAATACGTTATGTTGACCCTTTGATATTTATCTTGCTTCTTTCAGTATAATTTCTGAACATATATGAGATATATGAAAGTTGTGCAATATATCACTCATTATTTTTATTGCTAAGTAATATTTCATGCTGGGGTTGTATTACACTTTTTTTTTTAACTATTCAACTATTGAAGGATACTTAGTTTATCTCTAGTTTTGGCCATTATGACTAAATTCACTGTAAGTATATATAGATTTTGTTTTTTGGGTTTTGATTGTTTGTTTGTTTTTCTTGTGTGTGTGTGAGTGTGTGTGTGTACATAAGTACTTATTCTCTAGGATATGTGCTCAGGAGTGCAATTATGAAATGATATATCCAGAATAGTGAAATTGTGAGAGAATATTTCCAGAATGACTGTTATCATCTTACATTCCCTAAACCAATGTATGAGATACGTGAATTCTCTGCAACCTCTCCAGCTTTTGTTGTAACTATTGTTTCTATTAGTCCTTCTGATAGGTGTACAGTGTACACAATACCTTGTGATTTTAATTTGCATTTCTGTACTGGCTAAGGATGTTAAACATGTTTTCCTGTGTTTGCTTGTCATATATGTATATTTTGTTGTTTTTGTTGTTCTGTTAGTCACCATACAGTCCATCATTAGTTTTTGATGGAGTGCTCCAAGATTCATGATTTATACATAACACCCAGGGCTCCATGCAATGAGTTCTTTTTCATTAAAATGCCTGCTTATGTTTTTTGTTTATTTTCTAATTACATTATTACTATTGAATTAAATGTCTGTTATATGCTTTCATATAGTCCATGGTCAGATAGGTAGTTTACACATATTGTCTCCCAGTCTGTAACTGTCTTTTCACCCTCTTAAGAAAGTCTCTTTTATTATAGTAAGAATATATAACTAAGATCTATGCTTTCAAGAAATTTCTTTTTTTAAAGATTTTATTTATTTATCTGACAAAGATACCAAGTAGGCAGAGAAAGAGGAAGGGAAGCAGGCTCCCCGCTGAGCAGAGAGGTAGATGCTGGCTGGATCCCAGGACCCTTAGAACATGACCCGAGCCAAAGGCAGAGGCTTTAACCCACTGAGCCACCCAGGCATCCTCAACAAATTTCTAACTGCAAAATACAGTATTGTGAACTTTAGACACACTGTTGCATAACAGATACCTAATTCACCTTATGTAACTGAAACTTTGTGTCTATTGAAGAGCATCTGTTTTCCCCATAGTTGTCAGCCACTGACAACCAAAATTCTGCTACTTGTTTCCATGAGTTTGACAATTTTAGATACTGAATATAATTGGAATTAAAAAGTATTTGTTCTTATGTTAGTGGCTTATTTCACATAGTGTATGTCCTCCAGTTTCATGTGCATTGTCATACCAAAGAATTTCCCGAGTATTTAAAACTGAGTAAATTCTAATGTATTTATATGCCATATTCTATTTTTCTGTTCATTGACTGAGGGACATTTAGGTTCTTTCCATTTCTTAGCTGCCTTGAATAATGCCACTTCCCATGATTATGAGAGTTCATATCTTTCTACAAGACTCTCTGTCAAGTTTTTTGGATAAATACCCAGAAGTGGGATGGGTAATCATATGGGAGTTCTTTTTTTTTTTTAATTGTTTTGAGGAACTTCCATAATGTTTTATGTGAAAACTACAACATTTTGCATTACACTTAACTAACAGTGTACAAGGGTTTCAACTTATTCAGTTCCTCACCAAGATATTATTTTCTGTTGTTATTTTGGATACTGGCCACCTTAATGGGGATGAGGTGATATCTTGTGGGTTTGATTTGCATTTCCCTGGTGATTAGGGATGTTGAGCATCTCTTATATAATTGATACTATGTCTTCTTGGAGAAATGTTTATTCCATCCCATGGCTATTTTTAATTGGGTTATTCGTGGAGAATTTTATATGGAATGTAAGAACATTTTATATATTTGGATACTAATGTCTCATCAGATATATCATCTGAACATATTTTCTCCCAGTCTGTAGCTTGCCCTTTAATCTGTTGATTTTTTTTTTCTTTTTGGTGCAGAAGCCATTACTTGAAGTGATCTTACTTGTCTATTATTATTTATGTAATTATTTATGCAATTATTTACATGTTGATTTCTGTATTTATGTATGTATTTTGCTTAGTCATACACAAGAAATAATTTCCAAGAAAAGTGTTATGAACATTTTCGTTATGTTTTCTTCTAGGGAGTTCATAAATTTGGGTCATAAAATAAAAATTTTAATACATTTAGAGTTGGTTTTTGTGGATGATGTGAGATAAGGATCTAATTTCACTCTTTCCTAGTTTTTCAATATCATTTATTGAAAATACTTTATTTCTACATTTTGTACTGTAGACATTCTAGTCAAAGATCAGATGACTGTATGTGTTTGTGTATATTTAAGAGCTATATTCTGTTTCATTGATCTATATGTCTGTTTTTCTTCTTGATTGTTTGTTCATTTTGGGTTGCTTTGTTTATTTATGTTTTTGCCAGCACCATACTGTAATTTTAATTTAGTCTAGTTTTGTAATATATTGCGAAATCAGAAAATATAAATTTAGTTTTATTCTTCTTCTTAAGATTGCTTTGTTTATTCAGTGTCTTTTGTGACTCCATACAAATTTTAGCATTTTTTCTACTTTCATAAAAAATAATTCATTAAGATTCTGAGAGAAATTACATTCACTATATGTATTGCTTTGGGTAATATGGACATTTTTATAATATCATTCTTCAAATTCATAAACATGAACAATTTCTCATTTATTTGTTTCTTCTCCTAAATTCTATCATTGATGTATAGTTTTCAGTGCTTGGTTATATATATATATATATATAATTTTCATCTCCTTGGTTACACTTATTTCTATTTGTATTTTATATTTGATTTTTTTTAAGTTCCATCTATTTTTCTTCTTTTAAGTGTTCCAGAGTTCATTGTTTATGCACCACACCTAGTGCTCCATGCAATACATGCCCTCCATAATACCCACCACCAGGCTTACCCAACCTCCCACCACCTCCCCTCCAAAACCTTCAGAATCCACAGTGTCTAATGGTTTGATTTCCCCTCCTATTTCTCCCAACTCACTTCTCTCCTTCTCCTAAGGTCTTCTGTGTTATTCCTTATGCTCCACAACTAAGCAAAAACATATGATAATTGACTCTCTCTGCTTGACTTATTTCACTTAGCATAAACTCTTCCAGTACTTCCCAAGTTGATATAAAAGTTGAGTATTCATCCTTTCTGATGGAGGCAAAATACTCCATAGTGTATTATGGACCATAATGTCTTTATCTGTTCATCCATTGAAGGGAATCCTTGCTCTTTCCACAGTTTGAAAACTCTGGCCATTGATGCAATGAACGTTGGGGTAAAGATGGCCCTTTCTTTCACTACATCTGTATCTTTGGGGTAAATACCCAGTAGTGCAATTGCAGGGTCCTAGGGAAGCTCTATTTTTAATTTCTTAAGGAATCTCCACACTGTTCTCCAAAATGGTTGCACCAAATTGCATTCCCACCAACAGTGTAAGAGCGTTCCCTGTTCTTCATATCCTTTCCAGCACATGTTATTTCTTGTCTTGTTAATTTTGGCCATTTTAAGTAGTGTAAGGCAGTATCTCAACGTGGTTTTGATTTGAATCTCCCTGATGGCAAATGATGATGAACATTTTTTCATGTGTCTGTTAGCCAGTTGTGTGTCTCCTTTGGAGAAGTGTCTGTTCATATCTTCTGCCCATTTTTGAAGTGATTATGGTTTTTTGTGTGTTGTGTTTAAGGAGTTCTTTATAGATCTTTGACATCAGCCTTTTGTCTGTATTGTCATTTGTGAATATTTTCTCCCATTCCTTGAATTACCTCTTTTTTTTTGTTGACTGTTTCCTTTGCTGTGCAGAAGCTTTTGATCTTGATGAAGTCCCAAAAGATCATTCTTGCTTTTGTTTCTTTTGTCTTTGGAGACATATTTTGAAAGAAGTTGCTGAGGCCAATGTCAAAGAGGTTACTGCCTATGTTCTCCTCTAGGATTCTGATGGATTCCTGTCTCATGTATGGTCTTTTATCAATTTCTAGTTTATCTTTATATATTGTGTAAGAGAATTGTCAAGTTTCATTCTTCTATAAATATCTGTCCAATTTTACCAGCACCATTTATTGAAGAGACTTTTTTCCACTGTATATTTTTTCCTGCTTGTTCAAATATTATTTGACCATAGAGTTGAGGGTCCATATCTGGGCTTTCTACTCAGTTCCACTGGTCTATGTGACTATTTTTGTGACAGTACCATGCAGTCTTGGTGATCACAGCCTTGTAGTAAACCTTGAAATCAGGCAAAGTTATGCCCCAGTTTTTTATTTTTTATTTTTTAACATTTCCTTAGCAATTCAGGGTCTGTTCTAATTACAAACAAATTTAGGATTGTTTGTTCCACCTCTTTGAAAAATGCTGGTGTAATTTTGATCTGAATGGCATTGAAAGTATAGATTTCTCTGGGAACTTAGACATTTTAACCATGTTTATTCTTCCAATCCATGAACATGGAATGGTCTTCCTTCTTTGTGCTTTTTTCAAATTTTTTTCATGAGCATTCTGTAGACCCTTGAGTACAGATCTTTGGCCTCTTTGGTTAGGTTTATTCCAAGGTATCTTATTGCTCTTCTTGCTATAGTAAATGGAATTGATTCTGTAATTTCCTTTTCTATATTTTCATTGTTAGTGTATAATAATGCAATCCTGCCATATTACTGAATTGCTGTATGAGTTCTAGTAGTTTGGGGTGGAAACTTTATGTTTTCCACATAAAATATCATGTCATCAGCATCGAGAGAGAGTTTGACTCCTTCTTTGCCAATTTGAATATTTTTATTTCTTTTTGATGTCTGATTGCTGTTGCTAGGACTTCTAGTACTATGTTGAACAACATTGACAAAAGTGAGCATCCTTGTGATCTTTATCTCAAAGGGAAGGCTGTCAGTTATTCCCCACTGAGGATATTCACTTTGGGTTTTTCATAGATGGATTTTATTAAGTTGAGGAATGTTCCCTTTATCCCTATACTTTGAAGAGTTTTAAGCAAGAACATATGCTGTATTTTGTCCAAAGATTTTTATTCATCAACTGAGAGGGCCATGTGGTTCTTCTCTCTTCTCTTTTTGATTTGTTTTATCTCATTGATTTCCAAATATTGAACCATCCCATCCCAGGGATAAATCCTACCTGGTCATGGTGGATAATCCTTTTAATGTGCTGTTGGATCCTATTTGCTAGAATTTTGTTTACACTCTTGGCATCTATATTCCTCAGGGATATTGGTCTGAAATTCTCCTTTCTGATGGGGTCTTTTCCTGGTTTGGGGATCAAGGTAATGCCGGCTTAATAGAATGTGTCTGGAAGTTTTTCTTCTGTTTCTGTTTTTTGAAACAGCTTCAGAAGAATAGGTAGTATTTCTTCTTTGAATCTTTGGTAGAATTCCCCAGGAAATCTGTCAGGTTGTGGGCTCTTGTTTTTTGGGAGGCTTTTGATCACTGCTTCAGTCTTGTTACTAGACATTTGTCTATTTAGATTGTCAATTTCTTTCTGTTTCAGTCTTGGAAGTTTCTAGGTTTCCAGCAATGCATCTATTTCTTTTAGGTTGCGTAACTTATTAGCATATAACTGTTGACAATACTTTCAGAAAATTCTTTGTATTTCATTGGTGTTAGTCATGATCTCTCTCATTTAATTCATGATTTTTTTTTTTTATTTGGGACCTCTCTCTTTTCTTTTGGATTTGTTTGGCCAGTGGTTTATTGATCTTATTAAGTCTCTCAAGGAACCATCTGCTAGTTTTCTACTGTATCTCTAGATTCTACTTTATCTCTAGTTTCTAACTCCTTGATCTCAGCTCTAATCTTAATTATTTCCCTTCTAGTGCACGGGGTTGGCTTAATTTATTCTTGATTTTGCAGTTCTTTAAGTTATTTAGAGAGGCAATGTATTTGGGATATTTTAAAATTTTTGAGTGAGGTCTGAATGACTATGTATCTCCCCCTTAGGACTGCCTTTCTCGTATCCCATAGGTTTTGGAATGATGTGTCTTCATTTTCTTTGGTTTCCATTAGTTGTTTATTTTTTCGGGGAGGAGTCAAGATGGCGGAGAAGTAGCAGCCTGAGACTACATCAGGTAGCAGGAGATCAGCTCGATAGCTTATCTAAACATTGCAAACACCTACAAATCCAACGGGAGAGAGAAGAGAAGAAGAACAGCAACTCTAGAAACAGAAAATCAACCACTTTCTGAAAGGTAGGACTGGCGGAGAAGTGAATCTAAAACGACGGGAAGATAGACCGCGGGGGGAGGGGCCGGCTCCCGGCAAGCGGCGGAGGAACGGAGCACAAAATCAGGACTTTTAAAAGTCTGTTCCACTGAGGGACATTGCTCCAGGGGCTAAACTGGGGAGAAGCCCACGCGGGGCCAGCGTGGCCCCAGGCCCCGCAGGGTCACAGAAGGATCGGGGGTGTCGGAGTGTCGGAGAGCTCGCAGGTATTAGAACGGAGAAGCCGGCTGGAGAGACAGAGCCGAGGACTAAATTCTCAGCTCGGGGTTACCTTGAACTGGTCGCGGGCTGGGTGAGCTCGGAGCGCGGCTAGAGGCTGGGGATACGGGAGTGATTGGGTGCTGTCCTATGGGGGCGCACTGAGGAGTGGGGCCCCAGGCTCTCGGCTCCTCCGGGCCGGAGACTGGGAGGCCGTCATTTTCATTCCCGTCCTCCTGAACTCTATGGAAAGCGTTCAGGGAACAGAAGCTCCCAAAAGCGAACCCGAGCCGATTACTTAGTCCGGCCGCCGGTAAGGGCGGTGCAATCCCGCCTCGGGCAAAGACACTTGAGAGTCACTACAACAGGCCTCTCCCCCAGAAGATCAACAAAATATCCAGCCAGGACGAAGTTCATCTATCAAGGAGAAAGCAGATTCAATTCCTAAGACAGCAGAGCAATTCCAGAGGAGGAGGAAGCAAAGCACGGAACTCATGGCTTTCTCCCCATGATTCTTTAGTCTTGTGGCTACTTCAATTTTTTTTTCTTTTTTCAATTTTTTTTTTCTTTTTTCTTTTTTCTTCTTCTGCTAAATTTTTTTTAAACTTTTACCATTTTCTTTTTTAACATTTTTCGACTAGTTCATCTAAATATATATATTTTTTCTTTCTTTTTTATATTTTTTATTTGTTTTATTTTTTAAATTTTTTTCTTTTTTTTTTTTTCTTTTTTTTTCAGAAGCTGTTTTTATCCCCTTTCTCCCCCCCACAATTTGGGGTCTCTTCTGATTTGGTTACAGTGCATTTTTCCGGGGTCTTTGCCACCCTTTTAGTAGTTTATTTTTTCTTGGATTTCCTGGTTTATCTAAATATTCTTTTGTTGTGACTAAGTTTCAATTTCAAAGTATTGTGGTCTGGGATGAATACCCAACTTTTGTAGCAACATGGATGGGACTGGAAGAGATTATGCTGAGTAAAACAAGTCAAGCAGAGAGAAAGTCAATTATCATATGGTTTCACTTATTTGTGGAGCATAACAAATAACATGGAGGACATGTGGAGATGGAGAGGAGAAGGGAGGGAGGGAAATTGGAAAGGGAGGTGAACCATGGGAGACTATGGACTCTGAAAAGCAACCTGAGGGTTTTGAAGGGGTGGAGGGTGGGAGGTTGGGGGAACCAGGTGGTGGGCATTAGGGACTGGGTGGAGCACTGGGTGTGGTGCAAAAACAATGAATACTGTTACCCTGAAAAGAAATTTAAAAAAAAAATTATTGTGGTCTGATAATATGCAGGAAATAATCTCAATCTATTGGTGTCAGTTGAGCCCTGATTTTTGACCTGCTATGTGGTCTATTCTGCAGAAATTTCCTTGTGTGCTCAAGAAGAATCAGTATTCTCTTGTTTTAGGGTAGAATGTTCTGTATATGTGAGGTCCATTGAGTCCAGTTTTTCATTCAAAGCTATTGTTTCTTTGTTGATTTTCTGCTTGGATGATCTCTCTATTGATGAGAGTGTCATGTTATGATCACCTACTCTCAATGTATTCATATTGATATGAATCTTTAGTTTGATTTACAGTTGGCTTATGTATTTGGCTGCTCCCATATCAGAGGCATAAATATTTATAATTGTTAGATCTTTTTGGTGGATAGACCATTTAAGAATGATGCAGTATTATGTGTCTCTGATCTCAGCCTTTAGCTTAAAAATCTAATTTATCTGATATGAGAATCACCATCTCAGCCTTCTTTTGAGGGCCATTGGCATGAAAGATGCTTCTCCATCCCTTAACTTTCATCTGGATGTATCTTTAGGTTCCAAATGCACCTTTTGTAGACAGCATTGGAATGGGTGCTGTCATTTTATCCAGTCTGCAACCCTGTGCCGTTTTATGGGAATATTTAGGCCATTCATATTGAGAGTTATTATTGAAAGAGAAGTTTTTATTGACATCATGTTGCCTGTGAAGTCCATGTTTTTAGGGACTGTTTCTATAAATTTCTTTGCTATGTCACTCTTGGGTTCTTCTTTTATATAATCCTCCTTAATATTTCTTATAGTGCCAGCTTGGAGGTCACATACTGTTTTAAACCTTGCTGATCTTATAAGCTCTTTATCTCTTGATCCATTTTGAATGTCAGCCTTGCTGGATAAAGCATTCTTGTATGAATGTTCTTCTCTTTTAGTGCCCTGAATATGTCTTGCCAACCCTTTCTGTCTTGCAGGTTTCTGTACACAGAATTGATGTTATTCTGATGGTCCTTCCTCTGTAAGTAAGGAATATCTTCCCCTTGGCTGCCCTTAAGCCCTCTTGCCAGACGGAGCGCCTGGGTGGCTCAGTGGGTTAAAGCCTCTGCCTTCAGCTCAGGTCATGATCTCAGGGTCCTGGGATTGAGCCCCATATTAGGCCTCTGCTCAGCAGGGAGCCTGCTTCCTCCTCTCTCTCAACCTGCTCTCTGCCTACTTGTGGCCTCTGTCTGTCAAATAAATAAATAAAATCTTAAAAAAAAAGACCTCTTGCCAGAAATTATGATTTGTGAATTTCACAATCTAGTTTCTGGATGTCTTTCTACACTCCTTGATCTGGGGGGGGGGTGTCCTCTCTGCCATGAATACTTATTACATTCTCCATACTGAGGAAATTTCCATCCAGTATTTGGTCAACTATATCTTCCAGTCTTCTTTATTTCTCCATCCCCTTAGGGATCTCAGTAATTTTGATACTGGAATATTTCATGGCAACAACTATTTCCCTAATTCTCTTTTCATGGCTTCTAAACTGTTTGTTCCATTCCTCCTCCTGATTCTTTTCTTCTATCATTTTGTCCCCAAGATCACTAATTATATCTTCTGCCTTTGTTATCCTAGCTATTATAGTAATTATATTAGATTTCATCTCATTGATAGCATTTTTAACATCTACCAGTTTGGCTGTCACTTCTGCCTTTCAAGATTCTATGTTGTCACTAATGGTTTTCTCCAACCTAGCCATTGCTTGGATATTTGTTACCCTGAATTCCCTCTCTGACATACTGTTTATGTCCATATCCAGTAGTTCTGTGAGAGAGGACACAGTCTGAATTTTTCCTCATTGGGTGTTCTTTCTCCTAGTCATTTTGATGAGAGGTTATTGAGGGGATGTATATCTGCATATACCAAGCACGATAGAGTCAAGGTGCCCCCTGGAAAGTTTCAGAGCAATTGGAAGCCAACACCAAAAGAGAGAGAAAGAGAGAGAGAAAAGGGGGGGGGAGAAAACAGCCAAAATGAGCCCAACAGTAAGATTTATAGGGCACCTGACTCGCTCAGTGTGTTAAAGCCTCTGCCTTCGGCTCAGATCATGACCCCAGGGTCCTGGGATAAAGCCACACATTAGGTTCTCTGCTCAGCAGGGATCTTGCTTCCTCCTCTCTCTCTGCCTGTCTCTCTGCAAACTTGAGATCCCTGTAAAATAAATAAATAAAAGCTTAAAAAAACAGTAAGATGTATAAAGTACATATACAAAAATGAACAAAAAGACTGACAAAACTAAAAGAGAAGGGAGGGGCGCCTGGGTGGCTCAGTGGGTTAAAGCCTCTGCCTTCGGCTCAGGTCATGATCCCGGGGTTCTGGGATCGAGCCCCGCATTGGGCTCTCTGCTTAGCAGAGACCCTACTTCCTCCTCTCTCTCTGCCTGCCTCTCTGCCTGCTTGTGATCTCTCTCTCTCTGTGTCAGATAAATAAATAAAATCTTAAAAAAAACTAAAAGAGAAGGGAAAAAAAGTCAAAAAGAAAAACCCAGCCAAGATGAACTTCAAGAATAAGATTTACATAGTACAAAAGCAGAAACAAATACATAGAAACACTGACACAAAATAAGATGGGAAGGTGGTTATATATCCTCGATGTGGACAAGGAAGGTTATTTCAGTTCCTCCTTGGTGTAACTTGATATCAAATCTCTAGAGATAAAGGGAAAATAAAATTGGTTTATATATAGCAGTAGTATTGAATAGGGGAAAGGATTACCTTGAAGCTTATATCTATATGTATATTAAAAAAAAGAAAGGAAAAGAAAAAGAAACAGGTATATGTATGAAAAAAAAATTAAGTTAATAAGTGATTATGTAATATGTTGTAAAATACATCTAGCTATAATGATAAGAAGGTTAAAAAATGAAAGAACAGGGGGAGTCAAGAAGGCAGGGAAGTAGGAGGAGGCGCCTTTTCAACCTGTACCCTAATGTGAGCTGATTACCTACCAAAGAACTCTGATCACCCATGAAATCAGCCGGAGATCAGAAATATATATATCTGGATCTCTACAGGAGCAAAAGACACCAATGGCAGGTAAAGCAGAGTGGGAACATCGGACTGATAATGGAAGATAAACAAAAGGGGGAGGAAGGCACCAGAGGTAACAGATTGGAATGGAAACAACATTCATGTACTAGAGGCAGAGTAGTTCCCCCCCAAGATTTTAGATTCTCGAAAGTCATCAAGACACCTGAGAGTTAGAATGAAGAATTATGCTTCTAGACAGACCCTCTTAAAAGCAGGTAGGACAAAGAAGCTCCTTACATACAGAGGAAAGCCCATTAGAATAGAGTCAGACCTGTCCACAGAGACTGGGCAAGCCAGGAAGGGCTGGCAAAATATATTCAGAGTACTAAATGAGAAGAACATGCAGCCAAGAATACTTTATCCAGCAAGACTGACATTCAAAATGGATGGAGAGATAAAGAGTTTCCAAGACCAGCAATGCTTAAAAGACTATGCAACCACCAAGCCAACACTGCAGGAAATATTAAGGGGGGTTCTATAAATGAGAAAAAATCCAAAGAATATCATTGAACAGAAATATAGAGACAACTGATGAACAGAAAGACTTCAAAGGTAACACGATGTCAATCAAAACGTATCTATCAATAATCACTCTCAATGTGAATGGCCTAAATGCCCCATAAAATGACACAGAGTTGGAGATTTGATGAAACAACAGGATCCATCCATACGATGTATACAAGAGACCCATTTTGAACCTAAGGATACACACAGACTGAAAGTGAAGGGATGGAGAAGCATCTTTCATGGCAATGGGCCTCAAAAGAAGGCCAGGGTAACGATTCTCATATCAGATAAATTATATTTTAATCTAAAGACTGTAGACAGAGATACAGAAGGACACTACATCATTCTTAAAGGGACTATCCACCCAGATGATCTAACAATTTTAACTATCTACGCCCCAAATATGGGAGCACCCAATTACATAAGAAAACTATTAATCAAGATAAAGAGTCATATTGATATGAATACATTGATAGTAGGAGATCTTAATAGACCTCGCTCAGTAATAGATGGATTGTCAATGCTTTGAACCTGGAGCTCAATCACAAGGAAAAGTTCAGAAGGAACTCAAACACCTGGAAGCTAAAGACACATGGATGGGACTGGAAAAGTTTATGCTGAGTAAAATAAGTCAAGCAGAGAGTGTCAAGTTTCATATGGTTTCACTTATTTGTGGAGCATAACAAAGAACATGGAGGACATGGGGAGATGGAGAGGAGAAAGGAGTTGAGGGAAATTGGAAGGGGAGATGAACCATGAGAGACTATGGACTCTGAAAAACAACCTGACGATTTTGAAGGGGCGGGGGGTGGGAAGTTGGAGAATCAGGTGGTGGGTAATTGGGAGGGCATGCATTGCATGGAGTACTGGGTGTGTTACAAAAACAATTAATACTGTTACGCTAAAAGAAATTTTTAAAAAAGTGAAAAAAAATTTAAAAAAATGAAAGAACAATTGTGAGAACAAATTAAACAAAATTTGTATCTATGAAATCTACAGTTTTGGGGGCAATACTGGGAGCTTAACATATTGTTTTTCCCTGATGATGGGGTATTAGAGTTTTATGGGGACCCTGCTATTGTCCTCTTACTCTTTTGCCTTGTCATCAGGGGAACAGGCCTACCCTATTGTTTTTCAGTCAATATTGCTTGGGCTGAGCTGTCCTGCCCTCTATCAGGGGACTGAGCTCTGTGGAAACTGGCTTTTTGGGCTTTTGTTCTGTGGAGGTTTTTGTTCTTTGTTGGTTCTTTGCGTTTTGTTTGTTTGTTTATTTGTTTGTTTTTGTGGCTTTTCAGAGTGTCATTATAAATTGTTCTCACCCAGTTGTTAGCCTCAGAGAGAAGCCTCACTCTGCTCCCTTCTGAATGGTCCAGAACACAGGCACCACCCCCTGCCACCAAATCTGCTGAACACTACAGCCTCCCACCGGTGGTGTACACTCCCAGCCACTCTCTCTGTGGTCGCCTGAGTCCTCAATTGTCACTGCACCCCCTTGCCTTTAAACTGCAAGTGATACTGGTCCAGGGGATCCCTATCCTGGTGATGCTTTTGTGGGGACTGTTCTCTGAGGTCCACACCATGACCTGGCAGCGGTAGAGTTCTGAGAAGGCTGCAGGTCCAGGGTCCTCCAGCAGGAGTCTGAGCCAGGCTATCTTGGGCAGGGGCAGGTGTGCACACAGTCTCAGTGGTGGTACAAGCAGCAGAAAGCCGTGGGTACAGGGACCACCAACCGGAGACCCTGTCAGGCTCTCTCAGACATGTGTGGGCACCAGCTGTGACTGCCCTGGATTGTGGGCTTATATCCGTGTCTGCAGTTGCCTGATTCCTCAAGCTGCCCCTTAACACCCATCTTCTTTTTGAGTGCTGTTAACTAGAATCCAGGTTAATGCTAGTCCTCAAGCACAGGACACTTTTGTATTGGGGTATTACTTTCCAATGGGTCACTTTTGTTGGCTCCCTTTGCCCCCTTTTTTTAAGATTTTGTTTATCTGTTTGACAGAGATCACAAGTAGGTGGGAGGGGAGCAGATTCCCCGCTGAGCAGAGAGCCCAATGTGGAACTTGATCCCAGGACCCTGGGATCATGACCTGAGCCAAAGGCCGAGGCTTTAACCCACTGAGCCACCCAGGTGCCCCTCCCTTCCCCTTCTGATATCCTCTCCAGTATCAGTCGAAGTGCTCTCACTCCAGTGTAAATTTCCACTGAGGATCTCCTGCCCATGTAGAGATCCAGAAGTGTATAATCTTACATCTCAGGCTGATTTCATGGGTGTTCAGAGTATACTGGTAGATATTTAGCTCCATTCAGGGGACCTGTTGAAATAGGGTCTCCTACTTCACCATCTTGCCAACCTCCTTGATTTTTGTATCTATATTAATCAAGGATATTTGTCTGTAGTTTTCTTTTGTTGTGGTGTCTTTATTTGGTTATGTTACATGAGTAATGTTGGGCTTTTAATGAAATTTGGGGTACTCCTTGTTTTTAAATTTCTTGAAAATGTTTGAGAAGGAATGGTCTTAATTCTGCTTTAAGTATTTGGTAAAATTGCCCAGTGAAGCCATCTGGTTCTGTGCTTTATTTTATTTGGAGATTTTAAGGTATCAAGTCAATGTTTTTAGTCATTTTTGGTCTGTGCAGATTTTCCATTTCTTCATGATTCACTCTTGTTTCAAAAATTCATCCATTTATTTTAGATGATCTGATAGCTTGGTATGAAATTGTTCATGGTAGTCTC
This sequence comes from Meles meles, assembly GCF_922984935.1. Taxonomy (NCBI): domain Eukaryota; kingdom Metazoa; phylum Chordata; class Mammalia; order Carnivora; family Mustelidae; genus Meles; species Meles meles. Next base: position 710,598 of record NW_025721119.1, read on the forward strand.
TTAAAGTTCTTTGTATCACTGTGGTATCAATTGTAGTCTTTCCTCTTTTACTTCTGCTTTTTATAACTTGAGTCTTATCTTTATAGCTAGTTTGACTAAGGGCTAACGAATTTTGTTTATCTTTTCAAGAAGCCAACTTTAAAATTTCATTAATCTTTTCTATTGTATTTCCATTTCCATTTTTGTTCATTTCTGCTTTAATCTTTATTATTCCCTTGCTGCTAGAACCTTGGAGTTAATTTTGTCTTACTTTTCTAAACCTCTGAGGTATAAGGTTAGGTTATTTAAATATATTTTTAATGTAAGGATTTACACTTGACTTGTAAATCTCCATTTCTGTACTGCTATTGTTGCATCATGTAACTTTGGTACGTTGTTTTAATTTTTTTTTTGTCTCAAGATATTTACTAACATCAATTTTGATTTTTTTGACTCATTCTTGTTTAGAAATGTGTTATTTAATTCTTACATTTTCTTGTTCATTAATATCTAGTTACATTACATGTGACATATTTACTAACTTCAATTTTGATTTCTTTTGTGATTCGTTCTTGTTTAGAAATGTGTTATTTAATTCTTACATTTTCTTGTTTATTACTATCTAGTTCAATTACATGTGATTGGAAAATATACTTAGTAGATTTCAATCCTTTCATATTTTTAAAGCTGCTTTTTGCCTTAAAATGTGTTTTCTATGCTTGAAAATGTCCCAAGAGCACTTGTAAAAAATATGTATTCCTTTGCTGTTGGGAGAATGCCTTGTGTATATCTGTTAGGTTTATTTTTTCTATAATGTGTTAAAATCTGCTGTTTCCTCATTGATTTTTCTGTTGGTTATTCAAACCATAAGAGACTCTTAATCTCACAAAATAAACTGAGGGTTGCTGGGGGGAGAGAGGTATGGAGAGGGTGCTTGGATTATGGACATTGGTGAAGGTATGTGATATGGTGAGTGGAGAGGGTATGTGATATGGTGAGTGCTGTAAGTGTGCAAACCTGATGGTTCACAGACTTGTACTCATGGGACAAATAATACATTATATGTTAATGAAAATAATTTTAAAAAATGAGACACTTAATTTTCCTACTATTTGTTTTGTTATTTATTTTACCATTATGTCTTTCAATATTTACTATATACCATTAGATGCACCTATTTTAAATGAAAACATATTCATAATTTTATATCTGCCCTCATGAAATAATCATCATTAAATAATGACCTTATTTATATCATGCGTCAGTTTTTCAAAAAGCCTATCTTGTCTAATAAGTATACTTATTGTCTAATATGTATAGATATCCTTGTCTAATTTGGTTATCATTTGCAAAAAAAAAAAATCTTTTGGCATCCCTTTATTTTCAGCCTATGTGTGCCTTGCAGATAGCATAAAGTTGTATCATTTTTTCCCTTTCATACATTTAGCCATTATTTTAATTGGAGAGCTTAATTGATTTGTTTGAAAATCATTTAAATAAAATTATTAATAATTGTGAAATTGCTATTATTATTTTGTTAAGTGATAGCCACCTGTCTTTTAGATTGTTTCTCTTTTCCTTTCTCACTGTCTTCTTTTAAAACTCATAGCCCTGGGGAAAATAATACATTATATGTTAATAAAAATAATTAATAAAAAAAGAATATTAAAAAAACCCTACTTCTTTTTTTAATTTTTATTTATTTATTTTTCAGCATAACAGTATTTATTGTTTTTGCACAACACCCAGTGCTCCATGCAATATGTACCCTCCCTATTACCCACCACCTGGTTCCCCCAACCTCTCACCCTTCTCCCCTTCAAAACCCTCAGGTTCTTTTTCAAAAACCCTACTTCTTGATTTGTGTAATGATAAATTTTTTTCTCATTCTTTTGTGTATTCTCTAAGGATATTTTCTTCATGGTTACAATGAAAATTAAGTGCCACTGCAAACAGTTGTAACAATCTGTTTTAAGTTAATAGCAATTTACTTTAATTACAAATAAAAACTCTACAATCCTCCCTTCCACAATTTGTGTTAATGATATCACCAATTACATATTTTATTGTGTATCCAATAACATAGATTTAGTTGTTGTTGTTAACGCATTTGTTACTGACTTTGTATTAATTTAAAAATGAATTACACACCACCATTGTAGTAATGCAGTAGTATGTATTTTTCTACAGATTTACCTTAACGAATGAGTCTAACACTTCCATACATTAATGTGTGTGTGTTTTTAAGCTTGTTTCTATTTCAAGTTTAACAATTCCTAGAGAAAGTTTGGGTGGAAGATGACAGATTAGCAGAGTACCCATGGGCACAATGAGATAACATGTGAACATATGCAACTAATTCTGAATACACTCTAAAGACTGGAAGAATAGATAATTTGAAGTTAATCATAAAGGGAAGTCCAGATATAAAAGATTAAAAGAGGAAGAGATATGGTTGCGAACTAAACCCAAGCCCAACTAACCACAGACAGAAGAGACATCACAAGCACAGAGATTGAGAGAATAAGACCCTACACCAAAAACCTCTGGGAATGGAGACTTATGCAGAGAATATGACTTCCCACAATTTCTGGTTTTAAAACTCAACAAGGCTTAACCCCAGGAACTTTAAAATTTAGGGGGTCCTGACCCCAGGAGTTCAAAAAATCAGTGGGCTTAAGGAAGCAAAGATGGTGGTACAGTAGGAGGGCACTAGGTTTGTCTCATCCTTTGCACACAACTAGATAATTATCAAATAATTAAGGATACCCAAGAAATAAACCTGAGGACTGATAGAATAAAGTCCACAACTATAGGGAGAGTAGAGGCCACGTTTAGGAAGGTAGGAAATACAGAGAAAAAGTCTGTGGGAGAAATGGATCATGGGTACTACAGAAGAGAGGGAGCCCTTTTAATGGAGAAAGGTGAAAGAGAGAGAGGAGCATACAGGGAAATACATAAGACGAAGAGTTCCCCCAAAGTCATTGGCTGGAAAATGAGAGAAGCTGATTTTCATGTTTTTACAACCAGCAGTATTTGAACTCTATAATTGTAAGTGTCAGCAAACTTGGCTGGATTGGAGCCCTGAGGGTGCTGTCCTACCCATGAAGAGAAGACAAGCAACCACCCAGGAACAGGTTTCATGATCTGAGGAACACCCAGGGCACACAGTGGAGAGATTATTCACTTTTCTTGGAGCACACCCCTGAGAAGTAACATTCCTGGGGAATCCTCTCAAGGGACAAAGGAGACACCAGGTGCCATTGTCTCCCATCCCACAACATAAATGCAGAGCTACCTACAAAGGGCAAAGGGCAACTTGGTCTTCACATTGGCTGCATAGCCTACTTACTCGAAGACCCATGCCTCTGCACTCTGGCAATACTATGCTTACTGGTCAAGCCTCCCTGAGTCACATCACAATGAGAGCCTCCCCAAGGAATCTGCACAGACTCCTGCCCACAACACATCCCTAGTGCCTAGAGATTTGAAAGACAGTACATTTGGCTGGGATAGAGCATGAAAAGTTATGTGTTATTCCTGGAAAGGAGGCAGGTAACCAGCCCCAGAAGCAGACATCGTGTCGGTAATAATCTGGAGCAGTTGCCTGAGATACATGAGGGGATGGTTTGCTCTATGTGGGGTCATTGCTTCAAAACAGCAAGTACAGAGACTCTGCTCTAGGAAAAAAACATATAGCTGAGAATTACTCCTTCCCCTGTACCACAGTATAAATGCAAAACCACCTTGGTGCAACAATGTCAGCACTGACTGCCTAATGTGCTTATACCAGGTCCCATACCCTTGCACTCTGCCAGTACTGCCCTTCGCAGTGAAGTTTGCCTCAGTCCCAGGGAGGCAGACCACTTCCCCAGAAGACCAGCAGAAACCTCTCCCACACCTAGTCTCTTAAATAGAGTCTTTCAAGTAATCAGATCTAGTGGAAGTAGCATCAGGTCTCATTTCACAAGCCAACAAGAGTGCACCTTGTTAAAACTCACAACTCTCTACTCAAGGAAGGGACACTGCCCACTACAGCCAAGGAGAACTTCTATAGAAAACTTCCCTGAAGGAAATAGCAGTCAAAACACAGCAGAATGTACTTGGAACATATCAGAGACCCTTCCCAGGACACCAGTCCCATGATACTATATAGCTTCTTTTTCATAAAGCCATTACTTTCAGGAGCAAGAAACATAACAGGCATTCCTAAGACAGAGACATAACAAAATGCCAAGACAGAGGACTTCATCCTAAAAGAAAGAAAAACAAATGGCCACAGCCAGGGATCTAAAGAAAGATATACATAATATGCCTCATGGATAATTTAAAACAACAATGATAAAGATGCTATTTGACTTGGGAAAAGAATGGAGACATCAAGAAGACCTTTAGTGTAGAGCTAAAGAGCTAAGGAGTGTACATGTTGTGATGAGCACTGGGTGTTATATGCAACTAATGTATCAGTGAACACTACACCAAAAACTAATGATGTACTATATGGTGGGTAACTGAACATAATTTAAAGATATATAAATAAAACAGTCAAAAAAGAAAAATTTAATAACTGAGATTTGAAACTGACAGGATGCAGTGAACACGAGGTTCACTTGGATGGAAGAGGCAGAGGAACAAGTGAGTGATTTAGAAGATAAAATAATGTAACATAACTAAGCTGAACAAAACAGAGAAAGAAGAATAATTCAACATGAGAATTGACTTAGAGAACAGAGTGACTATCAAACACAATAACATTAATATCATAGGAGTCCTGGAAGAAGTAAAGAGAACAGGGGGTAGGAAATTTATTTGAGGAAATGATAGCCAAAAAATTCTCTAATCTAGAGAAGGAATCAGACATCCAAATCCAGGAAGCACAGAGAATTCACATCAAAATCAACAAAATCAAACTGACATCAAGATATATTGTAATTAAACTTGCAAAATATCCCAATAAAGAAGTCTTAAAAGAAGTCCTTAATTTACAAGAAAATACATTACAATAAGACTAGTTGGATATTTCTTAACATAAATTTGGCAGCCCAGAAGAGAGTGGCATAATATATCAATCTGCTGAATGACGATATTGTGCAGACTAGAATAATCTATCCAAAAGGGTATAATTCAGTTAATTACTGAATTATAATTCAATAGTTACTCTGATTGTAAATGGGATTAACGTTCCAATCCAAACATATAGATATATTGAGAAAGAGAGGGGAGGGATCTATCTAAATGTGATCTACAAGAGACTAATTTTAGAGCAAAAGTCATCTGAAGATTGAAAGTAAAATGGAGAGACATTTGTCATACAAATGGCCATCAAATGAAAGCTAGTAGCAACACATAGACAAAAAAGATTTTAAACCAAGGTCTGTAACAGGAAATGTAGAAGGATACTATGTCATAATAAAGGGGACTATCTAACAAGAAGATGTAACAACTGTAAATATTTGCAACCAACATGGGATAACCCAGATATATAAAACAATTAATAATAAACATACAGAAACTAATGAATGATAATACAATAACAATAGGTGACAATAACACTCCAATTACATCAATGCACAGATCATCTAAGCAGAAAATCAACAAGGAATTAATGAAAGATACATTGGACCAGATGGACATAAAAGATATATTCAGAAAATTTATCCCAAAGCAGCAGAATAGATATTCTTTTTCAAGTTCACAAGGGGCATTCTCCAGAAAATCTCACATACTAGGTCACAAATCCAGTCTCAAAATATACACAAAGATTGAGGTCAAAATATGTGTTTTCTCTGACCACAATGCTATTAGACTTGAAGTGAACTATAAGAAAAAAATTGGAAAGACTACAAATATATGGAGGTTGAACAACATGCTACTAAACAATGAAAGTTTCAAATAAGAAATCAAAGTGGAAATTTAAAAAATGCATAGAAACAAATGAAAATGAAAATATGCAACGGTCCAAAACCTTTGGGATGCAACAAAGCAATCCAAGATATAAGTATATAAAAATACAGGCTCAGCAAAAAGCAAGAAAAATCTGAAATGAACAATGTAACCTTACATCTAAAAAGCAAGAAAAAGACAAACAAATAAAATCTAAAGCCAGCAGAAGTAAGGAAATAATAAATATCTGAACAGAAATAAATGACACAGAAACAAATAATCAAATATTAAAATAAACAAATATTAATGAAGTCACAAAAGTTCATTTTAGCTTTTGTTTCCTTTGTCTTTGGAGACATATCTTTTTTTTTTTTCCATTTTATTTATTTTTTCAGCGTAACAGTATTCATTCTTTTTGCACAACACCCAGTGCTCCATGCAAAACGTGCCCTCCCCATTACCCACCACCTGTTCCCCCAACCTCCCACCCCTGACCCTTCAAAACCCTCAGGTTGCCCCAACCTCCCACCCCTGACCCTTCAAAACCCTCAGGTTGTTTTTCAGAGTCCATAGTCTCTTATGGTTCACCTCCCCTCCCCAATATCCATAGCCCCCTCCCCCTCTCCCAATCCCACCTCCCCCCAGCAACCCCCAGTTTGTTTTGTGAGATTAAGAGTCATTTATGGTTTGTCTCCCTCCCAATCCCATCTTGTTTCATTGATTCTTCTCCTATCCCCCTACCCCCCCCATGTTGCTTCTCCATGTCCTCATATCAGGGAGATCATATGATAGTTGTCTTTCTCCGATTGACTTATTTCACTAAGCATGATACACTCTAGTTCCATCCACGGCGTCGCAAATGGCAAAATTTCATTTCTTTTGATGGCTGCATAGTATTCCATTGTGTATATATACCACATCTTCTGTATCCATTCATCTGTTGATGGACATCTAGGTTCTTTCCATAGTTTGGCTATTGTAGACATTGCTGCTATAAACATTCGGGTACACGTGCCCCTTAGGATCACTATGTTTGTATCTTTAGGGTGAATACCCAGTAGTGCAATTGCTGGGTCATAGGGTAGTTCTATTTTCAACATTTTGAGGAACCTCCATGCTGTTTTCCAGAGTGGTTGCACCAGCTTGCATTCCCACCAACAGTGGAGGAGGGTTCCCCTTTCTCCACATCCTCTCCAGCATCTGTCATTTCCTGACTTGTTAATTTTAGCCATTCTGACTGGTGTGAGGTGATATCTCATTGTGGTTTTGATTTGTATTTCCCTGATGCCGAGTGACGTGGAGCACTTTTTCATGTGTCTGTTGGCCATCTGGATGTCTTCTTTGCAGAAATGTCTGTTCATGTCCTCTGCCCATTTCTTGATTGGATTGTTTGTTCTATGGGTGTTGAGTTTGCTAAGTTCCTTATATATTTTGGATACTAGCCCTTTATCTGACATGTCGTTTGCAAATATCTTCTCCCATTCTGTCAGTTGTCTTTTGGTTTTGTTAACTGTTTCCTTTGCTGTGCAAAAGCTTTTGATCTTGATGAAATCCCAATAGTTCATTTTTGCCCTCACTTCCCTTGCATTTGCTGTTGTTCCTAGGAAGATGTTGCTACAGCTGAGGTCGAAGAGGTTGCTGCCTGCATTCTCCTCAAGGATTTTGATGGATTCCTTTCTCACATTGAGGTCCTTCATCCATTTGGAGTCTATTTTCGTGTGTGGTGTAAGGAAGTCGTCCAATTTCATTTTTCTGCATGTGGCTGTCCAATTTTCCCAGCACCATTTATTGAAGAGGTTGTCTTTTTTCCATTGAACATTCTTTCCTGCTTTGTCGAAGATTAGTTGACCATAGAGTTGAGGGTCGATTTCTGGGCTCTCTATTCTGTTCCACTGATCTATGTGTCTGTTTTTGTGCCAGTACCATGCTGTCTTGATGATGACAGCGTTGTAATAGGGCTTGAAGTCCGGAATTGTGATGCCACCAACTTTGGCTTTGTTTTTCAATATTCCTTTGGCTATTCGAGGTCTTTTCTGGTTCCATATAAATTTTAGGATTATTTGTTCCATTTCTTTGAAAAAATGGATGGTATTTTGATAGGGATTGCATTAAATGTGTAGATTGCTTTAGGTAGCATAGACATTTTCACAATATTTATTCTTCCAATCCAGGAGCATGGAACATTTTTCCATTTTTTTGTGTCTTCCTCAATTTCTTTCATGAGTACTTTATAATTTTCTGTGTATAGATTCTTAGCCTCTTTGGTTAGGTTTATTCCTAAATATCTTATAGTTTTGGGTACAATTGTAAATGGGATTGACTCCTTAATTTCTCTTTCTTCAGTCTTGTTGTTGGTGTACAGAAATGCAACTGATTTCTGTGCATTGATTTTATATCCTGACACTTTACTGAATTTCTGTACAAGTTCTAGCAGTTTTGGAGTGGAGTCTTTTGGCTTTTCCACATATAGTATCATATCATCTGCGAAGAGTGATAGTTTGACTTTTTCTTTGCCAATTTGGATGCCTTTAATTTATTTTTGTTGTCTGATTGCTGAGGCTAGGACTTCTAGTACTATGTTGAATAGCAGTGGTGATAATGGACATCCCTGCCGTGTTCCTGACCTTAACGGAAAAGCTTTCAGTTTTTCTCCATTGAGAATGATATTTGCGGTGGGTTTTTCATAGATGGCTTTGATAATATTGAGGTATGTGCCCTCTATCCCTACACTTTGAAGTATTTTGATCAGGAAGGGATGCTGTACTTTGTCAAATGCTTTTTCAGCATCTATTGAGAGTATCATATGGTTCTGGTTCTTTCTTTTATTAATTTGTTCTATCACATTGATTGATTTGCAGATGTTGAACCAACCCTGCAGCCCTGGAATAAATCCCCCTTGATCGTGGTGAATAATCCTTTTAATGTACTGTTGAATCCTATTGGCTAGTATTTTGGCGAGAATTTTTGCGTCTGTGTTCATCAAGGATATTGGTCTGTAGTTCTCTTATTTGGTGGGATCCTTGTCTGGTTTTGTGATCAAGGTGATGCTGGCCTCATAAAATGAGTTTGGAAGTTTTCCTTCCATTTCTATTTTTTGGAACAGTTTCAGGAGAATAGGAATGAGTTCTTCTTTAAATGTTTGGTAGAATTCACCTGGGAAGCCGTCTGGCCCTGGGCTTTTGTTTGTTTGGAGATTTTTGATGACTGTTTCGATCTCCTTACTGGTTATGGGCCTGTTCAGGTTTTCTATTTCTTCCTGGTTCAGTTGTGGTAGTTTATATGTCTCTAGGAATGCATCCATTTCTTCCAGATTGTCCAATTTGTTGGCGTAGAGTTGCTCATAGTATGTTCTTATAATTGTCTGTATTTCTTTGGTGTTAGTTGTGAACTCTCCTCTTTCATTCATGATTTTATTTATTTGGGTCCTTTCTCTTTTGTTTTTGATGAGTCTGGCCAGGGGTTTATCAATCTTATTGATTCTTTCAAAGAACCAGCTCCTAGTTTCATTGATTTTTTCTATTGTTTTTTTTGGTTTCTATTTCATTGATTTCTGCTCTGATCTTTATGATTTCTCTTCTCCTGCTGGGTTTAGGGTTTCTTTCTTGTTCTTTCTCCAGCTCCTTTACGTGTAGGGTTAGGTTTGTACTTGAGACCTTTCTTGTTTCTTGAGAAAGGCTTGTACCACTATATATTTTCCTCTCAGGACTGCCTTTGCTGTGTCCCACAGATTTTGAACTGTTGTGTTTTCATTATCATTTGTTTCCATGAATTTTTTCAGTTTTTCTTTAATTTCCTGGTTGACCCATTCATTCTTTAGAAGGATGCTGTTTAGTCTCCATGTATTTGGGTTCTTTCCAGCTTTCCTCTTGTGATTGAGTTCTAGCTTCAGAGCATTGTGGTCTGAAAATATGCAGGGAAGGATCCTAATCTTTTGATACCGGTTGAGACCTGATTTGTGACCCAGGATGTGATCTATTCTGGAGAAGGTTCCATGTGCACTAGAGAAGAATGTGTATTATATTGCTTTGGGATGAAATGTTCTGAATATATCTGTGATGTCCATCTGGTCCAGTGTGTCATTTAAGGCCTTTATTTCCTTGTTGATCTTTTGCTTGGATGATCTGTCCATTTCAGTGAGGGGAGTGTTCAAGTCCCCTACTATTATTGTATTATTATTGATGTGTTTCTTTGATTTTGTTATTAATTGGTTGATATAGTTGGCTGCTCCCACGTTAGGGGCATAGATATTTAAAATTGTTAGATCTTCTTGTTGGACAGACCCTTTGAGTAGGATATAGTGTCCTTCCTCATCTCTTATTATAGTCCTTGGCTTGAAATCTAATTGATCTGATATAAGGATTGCTACCCCAGCTTTCTTCTGATGCCCATTAGCATGGTAAATTGTTTTCCACCCCCTCCCTTTAAATCTCGAGGTGTCTTCAGGTCTAAAATGAGTTTCTTGTAGGCAACATACTGATGGGTTTTGTTTTTTTATCCATTCTGATAACCTGTGTCTTTTGATTGGGGCATTTAGCCCATTAACATTCAGGGTAACTATTGAGAGATATGAATTTAGTGCCATTATTAGCTTGTAAGGTGACTGTTACTGTACATTGTCTCTGTACCTTTCTGATCTACTACTTTTAGGCTCTCTCTTTGCTTAGAGGACCCCTTTCAATATTTCCTATAGAGCTGGTTTGGTGTTTGCAAATTCTTTCAGTTTTTGTTTGTCCTGGAAGATTTTTATCTCTCCTTCTATTTTCAATGATAGTCTAGCTGGATAGAGTATTCTTGGCTGCATGTTTTTCTCGTTGAGTGTTCTGAATATATCATGCCAGCTCTTTCTGGCCTGCCAGGTCTCTGTGGATAAGTCTGCCACCAATCTAATATTTTTACCATTGTATGTTACAGACTTCTTTTCTCGGGCTGCTTTCAGGATTTTCTCTTTGTCACTAAGACTTGTAAATTTTACTATTAGGTGATGGGGTGTGGACCTATTCTTGTTGACTTTGAGGGGGGTTCTCTGCATCTCCTGGATTTTAATGCTTGTTCCCTTTGCCATATTAAGGAAATTCTCTCCAATGATTCTCTCCAATAGACCTTCTGCTCCCCTCTCTGTTTCTTCTTCTTCTGGAATCCCAATTATTCTAATGTTGTTTCGTCTTATGGTGTCACTTATCTCTCAAATTCTCCCCTCATGGTCCAGTAGCTGTTTGTCCCTCTTTTGCTCGGCTTCCTTATTCTCTGTCATTTGGTCTTCTATATCACTAATTCTTTCTTCTGCCTCATTTATCCTAGCAGTGAGAGCCTCCATTTTTGATTGCACCTCATTAATAGCTTTTTGATTTCAACTTGGTTAGATTTTAGTTCTTTAATTTCTCCAGAAAGGGCTTTAATATCTCCAGAGAGGGTTTCTCTAATATCTTCCATGCCTTTTTCAAGCCCGGCTAGAATGTTCAGAATCGTCATTCTGAACTCTTGATCTGACATATTACCAATGTCTGTGTTGATTAGGTCCCTAGCCTTCGGTATTGTCTCTTGTTCTTTTGTTTGTGGTGATTTTTTCCGCCTTGTTATTTTGTCCAGATAAGAGGATATGAAGGAGCAAATAAACTACTAAAAGGGTGGCAAAGACCCCAGAAAAGTGTGCTGTAACCAAATGAGAAGAGACCCCAAATTGTGGGGGGGAGAAAGGGATAAAAACAGGTTCTGAAAAAAAAAAAGAAAAAAAAAAGAAAAAAAATTAAAAAATAAAACAAATAAAAAAAATATAAAAAAGAAAGAAGAAATATATATATTTGGAGGAACTAGTCAAAAAACGTTAAAAAAGAAAAGGGTAAAAGTTTTAAAAAATTAAGAAAAAAAGAAGAAAAAAGAAAAAAGGAAAAAAAATTGAAAAAAGAAAAAAAAATTGAAGTAGCCACAAGACTAAAGAATCATGGGGAGAAAGCCATGAGTTCCGTGCTTTGCTTCCTCCTCCTCTGGAATTGCTCTGCTGTCTTAGGAATTGAACCTGCTTTCTCCTTGATAGATGAACTTCTTCCTGGCTGGATATTTTGTTGATCTTCTGGGGAAGGGGCCTGTTGTAGTGACTCTCAAGTGTCTTTGCCCGAGGCAGGATTTCACCGCCCTTACTGGCAGCCGGACTAAGTAATTGGCTCAGGTTCACTTTTGGGAGCTTCTGTTCTCTGAACGCTTTCCATAGAGTTCTGGAGGATGGGAATGAAAATGGCGGCCTCCCAGTCTCCGGCCCGGAGGAGCCGAGAGCCTGGGGCCCCACTCCTCAGTGCGCCCCCAGAGGACAGCACCCAATCACTCCCGTATCCCCAGCCTCTAGCCACGCTCCGAGCTCACCCAGCCCGCGACCAGTTCAAGGTAACCCAGAGCTGAGAGTTCAGTCCTCGGCTCTGTCTCTGCAGCCGGCTTCTCCGTTCTAATACCTGCGAGCTCTCCGACACTCTGACACCCCCGATCCTTCTGTGACCCTGCGGGGCCTGGGGCCATGCTGACCCCACGTGGGCTTCACCCTGGTTTAGCCTCTGGAGCAATGTCCCTCAGTGGAACAGACTTTTAAAAGTCCTGATTTTGTGCTCCATTGCTCTGCCGCTTGCCGGGAGCCGGCCCCTCCCCCCACGGTCTATCTTCCCGTCGTTTTAGATTCACTTCTCCGCCAGTCCTACCTTTCAGAAAGTGGTTGATTTTCTGTTTCTAGAGTTGCTGTTCTTCTTCTCTTTGCTCTCCTGTTGGATTTGTAGGTGTTTGCAATGTTTAGATAAGCTATCGAGCTGATCTCCTGCTACCTGGTGTAGTCTCAGGCTGCTACTTCTCCGCCATCTTGACTCTCCCCCTCTTTGGAGACATATCTTGAAAGAAGTTGCTGTGGCTGATATTGAAGAGGTCACTGTCTATGTTCTCCTCTAGGATTCTGATGGATTCCTGTCTCACGTTGAGGTCTTTTATCCATTTCGAGTTTATCTTTGTGTACGGTGTAAGAGAATAGTTGAGTTTCATTCTTCTACCTATAGCTGTCCAGTTTTCCCAGCACCATTTATTAAAGGACTGTCTTTTTTCCACTGTATATTTTCTCCTGTTTTGTCGAAGATTATTTGACCATAGAGTTGAGGGTCCATATCTGGGCTCTCTACTCTGTTACACTGGTCTATGTGTCTGTTTTTATGCCAGTACCACACTGTCTTGGTGATCACAGCTTTGTAGTAAAACTTGAAATCAGGTAACATGATGCCACCAGTTTTGTTTTTGTTTTTCAACATTTCCTTAGCAATTCGGGGTCTCTTCTGATTCCATACAAATTTTAGGATTATTTGCCCCAGCTCTTTGAAAAATACTCGTGGAATTTTGATCAGAATGGCATTAAAAGTATAGATTGCTCTAGGCAGTATAGACATTTTAACAATGTTTATTCTACCGATCCAAGAGCATAGAATGGTCTTCCATCTTTTTGTGTCTTCATTTTCTTTCATGAGTGTTCTTTTTTTTTTTAAAGAGACTTCAGGCCTTACCTATTTTTTAAAGATTTTTTTATTTTATTTATTTGATAGACAGAGATCACAAGTAGGCAGAGAGGCAGGCAGAGAGAGAGGAAGGGAAGCAGGCTCCCTGCTGAGCAGAGAGCCCAATGCGGGGCTTGATCTAAGGAACCTGGGATCATGACCTGAGCCAAAGGCAGAGGCTTTAAGCCACTGAACCACCCAGGCACCCATCATGAGTGTTCTATAGTTCCTTGAGTACAGATCCTTTACCTCTTTGGTTAGGTTTATTAACAGGTATCTTACGGTTATTGATGCTATAGTAAATGGAATCAATTCTCTAATTTCCCTTTCTGTATTTTCATTGTTAGTGTATAAGAAATCCACTGATTTCTGTACTTTAACTTTGTATCCTGTCTCGTTACTGAATTGCTGTATGAGTTCTAGTGGTTCGGGGGTGGAGTTTTTTGGGTTTTCCGTATAAAGTATCATGTCATCAGTGAAGAGAGTCTTCATTGCCAATGTGGATACCTTTTATTTCTCTTTGTTGTCTGATTGCTATTGCTTGGACTTCTAATACTATGTTGAACAAGAGTGGTGAGAGTTGGCATCCTTGTCGTGTTCCTGATTTCAATGGGAAGGCTGTGAGCTTTTTCCCATTGAGGATGATATTCGCTGTGGGTCTTTCATAGATAGAATTTATGAAGTTCAGGAATGTTTCCCCATCCCTATACTTTGAAGCATTTTAATCAGGAACAGATCCTGGATTTTGTCAAATGCTTTTTCTGTATTCATTGAGGGGACCTTGTGGTTCATCTTTTATTGATTTATCTTCTTTTATTGATTTGTTCTATCACATTGATTGATCTGTGAACATTGAACTATTCTTGTAACCCAGGGATGAACCCCACCTGGTCATGGTGGATAATCTTTTTAATGTGCTGTTGCATCCTATTTGCTAGGTTCTTGTTGAGAATCTTAGCATCCATATACATCAATGATATTTGTCTGAAAGTCTCTTTTTTGGTTGTGGTCTTTGCCTGGTTTGGGGATCAGGGTAATGCTGGCTTCATAAAAAGAGTCTGGAAGTTTCCCATCTGTTTCAATTTTTGAAACAACTTCAGGAGAATAGGTGTTATTTCTTCTTTGAATGTTTGGTAGAATTCCCCAGGGAATCCGTCAAGTCCTGGCTCTTGTGTTTTGGGAGGCTTTTGATCACTGTTTTAATATTGTTACTAGACATTTGTCTATTCATGTTGTCAGTTGCTTCCTTGTTCAAATTTGGAAGTTTTCCAAGAATAGACAACCCATGGAATGGGAGAAGATATTTGCAAATGACAATACAGACAAAGGATTGATATCCAGGATCTATAAAGAACTTCTCACACTCAACACACACAAATCAGATAATCATGTCAAAAAAAAATGGACGGAAGACATGAACAGACAGTTCTCCAATGAAGACATACAAATGGCTATCAGACACATGAAAAAAAATGTTCATTATCACTAGCCATCAGAGATATTCAAATTAAAACCACACTGAGATACCAACTTACACCAGTTAGAATGGCCAAAATTAGCAAGACAGGAAACAACATGTGTTGGAGAGGATGTGGAGAAAGGGGAACCCTCTTACACTGTTGGTGGGAATGCAAGTTGGTGCAGCCACTTTAGAGAACAGTGTGGAGATTCCTCAAGAAATTAAAAATAGAGCTTCCCTATGACCCTGCAATTGCACTGCTGGGTATTTACCCCAAAGATACAGATGTAGTGAAAAGAAGGGGCATCTGTACCCCAATGTTTATAGCAGCAATGGCCACGGTCACCAAACTGTGGATAATACCAAGATGCACTTCAACAGACGAATGGATAAGGAAGATATAGTCCATATACACTATGGAGTATTATGCCTCCATCAGAAAGGATGAATTCCCAACCTTTGTAGCAACATGGACGGGACTGGAAGAGATTATGCTGAGTGAAATAAGTCAAGCAGAGAGAGTCATGTATCATATGGTTTCACTTATTTGTGGAGCATAACAAAGAACATGGAGGACATGGGGAGATGGAGAGGAGAAGGGAGTTGTGGGAAATTGGAAGGGGAGATGAACCATGAGAGACTATAGACTCTGAAAAACAATCTGAGGGTTTTGAAAGGGCTGGGGGTGGGAGGTTGGGGGAGCCAGGTGGTGGGTATTATGGCGGCACGTGTAGCATGGAGCACTGGGTGTGGTGAATAAACAATGAATTCGCTTATGCTGAAAAGAAATTAATAAAATAAAATGCAGTGGAAAACAAAACAAAACAAAAACAAAAACAAACAAAAAAAAAACCAAAACAACAATAACAACCACAAATCAATGAAACCAGAAGCTGGTTCTTTGAAATGTTAATAAAGTTTATAAATCGCTATCCAGACTTATTAAAAAGAAAAGAGAAAGGCCAAAAATAGATAATGTAACAAGCAAGAGAGGAGATATAGTAAAAAACACCACAGAAATATAATTATAAGATCATTTTATGAAAAATTATATTCCAAGAAAATGGTCCACCTCCAAGAAATGGATAAAGTTCTAGAAACATAAATTATATCAAAACTGTAATAAGAAGAAACAGAAAACTAGAACACACCAATAACCATTGTAATTAATTCAGTAACCAAAAAAGTCCCAGCAACGTCCAGGACCACATGACTTTGCAAGTAAATTGTGCCAAACATTTAAAGAAGAGTTAACATCTCTTCTTCTAAAACTATTCCAAAAAATAGAAAAGGAAGGAAAACTTACAATATAATTTGAGGCTAACATTATTCTTATTGTTTATAACATTATCCTTATTAACAATATCCAGAAAAGGACTACATTAACAAAAAGGAAACTGTAGGCCAATATACCTGGTGAAAATGAATGCAAAAATTTTGAGACGCCTGGGTGGCTCAGTTGGTTTGGCTGCTCCCTTTGGCTCAGGTCATGATCCCAGTGTCCTGGGATCCAGTCCCGCATTGGACTCCTTGCTCAGCGGGGAGCCTGCTCCTCTCTCTGCCTCTGCCTGCCGCTCTGCCTGCTTGTGTTCTCTCTCTCTGACAAATAAATAAATAAAATCTTAAAAAAAAGAAAATGAATGCAAAAAGTTTTAAAAATAAAATGTTATCAAATCAAAGCCAATAGTACATTAAAAGAATCATTCACTGCAATCAAGTGGGAAGTATTCTCTGGATCCTAGGGTGGTTCACACTTGCAAATCAAACAATGTGGCACTTAATATTAATAAAAAGAAATGTTAAGAATAACTCATACCCAAAAACTAAATAATTAAGATAAAATAGGCCGAAGACATGAAAAATATTTTTCCAAAGAAATCATGGAGATCGCCAACAGACACAGGAAAAGATGCTCAACATCAGTCAACATCAGGGAGAAAACAGGTCAAAACTACCATGAGATCTCACCTCATCCCTGTCAGAATGGCTAATATTAACAACACAGGTAACCAATGGGTTTGGCAAGGACGAGGAGTAAGGGGAACATTTTTCTAATGTTGGTGGGAATCCAGACTGATGCAACTACTCTGGACAACAGTATGGAGGTCCCCCAAAACACTAAAATATATTACTGCTCTATGATTCAGCAATTACACTACCAGGTATTTACCCAAAGGATTAAAAAAAATAGTGATTCAAGGGAAACATTCACCCTGATGTTTATAGCAGCATTATCAACAACAGGCAAATTATGGAAAAAAACAAAATGTCCATCAACTGATGAATGAATAAAGAAAAGGTCACACACACACACACACACACACACACACACACACACACACACACATGCACATACACACACACAATGGACTACTACTCATCCATTAAAAATAATGAAAGTTTGCCACTTACAAGATGTGGATGGAGCTAGAGACAATTATGCTAAGTGAAATAAGTCAGTTGAGGAAAATACAAATATCATTAATTTCATTCATAGGTGGAATTTAAGAAATAAAACAAACAAATATGGGGCGAAGAGAGTAAGCCAAGAAATAACTCTTAACTATAGAGAAAAAACTGATGGTTACTCTAGCAGAGGTGGATGGGATGTGATGGGTTTAATAATTGATGGGTACTAAGGTGGACCTTTATTGTGATGAGCACTAGGAGATATATGTAAGTGATTAATCATTAAATTCTACACCTGGAATTAATATTGCACTGTTGGTTAACTAATTGGAATTTAATTTAATTTAATTTAATTTAATTTAAATTTTGAGAAATAATAAGGATATGTCACATATACACGGTGAAACATTACTCAGCTCTAAACAAAAACAAACAACAATAACAACAACAAAAACCACAATCTTGTTATTTGTGACAATTTAGATGGACGTACAGGGTATTACCCTAAACCAAACAAAGAAAAATACCATATAATTTTACTTCTTTGTGGAATCTAGAAAACAAAACAAATGAACAAATAAATAAAACAAGCAATAAATAAATAAAATCTTAAAAAAAAGGGGGCGCCTGGGTGGCTCAATAGGTTAAGCCTCTGCCTTCAGCTCAGGTCATGATCTCAGGGTCCTGGCGTCAAGCCCCGCATGGGGCTCTCTGCTCAGTGGGGAGCCCGCTTCCCCTTCTCTCTCTGCCTGCCTCTCTGCCCACTTGTGATCTCTCTCTCTGTCAAATAAATAAATAAAATCTTTAAAAAAATAAAAAAAAATAAAACAAGCAAAATAAACTCATTGATACAGAAAACAAATTGAAGGTTATCAAGTGATGGAGGATGGGGAGATAAGTCAAGTATGTTAATGTGATTCAAAGGCACCCAATTTCAGCTAGGAATTAAATATGTCATAGGAATTAAGAGTCCAGCAACTGGAGTATAGTTAGTAACATTATAATAACTTTGTAAGGTTACAGACTACAGGCACACTTACCGTGTTGAAGATTTTGTAATTTATATAATTGTCAAATTAATATGGTATATCTTCAGCTAAAATAATATTGTATGTCAATTTTATTTCAATTAAAAAAGTAAACAGCATTTAAATACTAAATACAAATAAATAGAATACTAATCTATAAAAAATCATTTAAGTGAGGAAAAAAAAACCAGAATGTCTATTAGCCTTTATTATAATGAACCAGGTCTACATACAATGAACTTCCTTAAGTTTTGTTTTTCTGGGAAAGTCTTTGTCTCTTCCTCACTTCATTTTTTTAAAAAAATATTTATTTATTAAAGATTGAAAGTGAGAGAGAGAGCAGGAGCAAGGGAGAGTGACAGAGGGAAAGGGGGAGGGAGAAGCTCAAGCAGGATTCCTGCTGGATGTGGAGCCTGAGAGAACCCTGAGATCACAACCTGACACAAAATCAAGAGTTGGATACACAATAGACTGAACCACCCAGGTGCTCCTCTTCTTCACTTTCTTAAGGATAATTTTGCCAAGCACTATATTCTTGGTTGCTAGGTGTTTGTTTGTTTTTCTTTCTGCAGTGTTTGTTTGTTTTTCTTTCAGCACTTTTAGTAATAGCATCCCTTTCACTTCCAGCCTGAATGATTTTTGATGAGAAACCCACTAATAGTGATATAGAGATTCCCATGTATGTGATAAATTGCTTTCCTAATTCTCCTTTCAAAATTATCTCTATGAATTTTGACAATTTGATTTTGATACATGTTTTAGTGTAGTCCTTTTTGAGTGTATCATATTTGGGATCCTATGGTTTTCATGATTTTGATACATGTTTTAGTGTAGTCCTTTTTGAGTGTATCGTATTTGGGATCCTATGGTTTTCATGAATTTCCTTCCCACATTTTAGACATATGAAATATGTTAAATTATTTATTTTAATTTTTAAAATTATTTTTAAAGATTTTATTTATTCATTTTAGAAATAGAGAGAGAGAGGAAGCACAACCAGGAGGGAGAGACAGAGTGAGAAACAGAATCCCTGCTGAGCCAGTAGCCAGATAAGGGGCTTAATCCCAGAACCTGGTTATCATGACTGAGCCAAAGGCAGACATTTAACCATTGAGCCACCCAGGTTCCCCATCATGTAATTATTTAAGAAAGTTTTGTGTCTCCCTCTTTCTTCTCCTACCTCTTCCTCCTATTCTTCTCCACCTATTCCTCCTCCTATAATGCCTTCTTCACTCTTTTTCATTCTGTTTTTCCTTTTGTACTTCTGACCGGATAATTTCAAATGACCTGTTTTTTTTAGTTCACATACTCGTTCTTCTGTTTTCAAGTGTGCTGTTGAAAGGTTTTTGTTGTTGTTGTTGTTAGTTCTGTTTTGTTTTGTTTCAGCTTTGTTATTTCTGTTTTGTTTGTTGTTTAGCTTCCAAATTTGTTTAGTTATTTTTTACAGTTTCCCTCTCTTTGTTGATTATCCCATTTTGGTCAGGCATTTTTTTCTGATTTGTTTAATTATCTGTATCCTTTATAATTCACTGACGCTTCTTCAAGACAACCATTTTTGAATTTATTACTAAGCATTTTACTGATCTCCCATTCTTTTAGCTTAAATACTGTTTTTTTTTTTTAAATTTATTGTCTTGGGTTTTTTTTTTCCCTGATTCCTCATGTTTCTTTCAGCATTTGATGCCTATACATTTAAAGAAATAGTTATCTCTTACAGTCTATACTAAGTGATTCTAAATCCAAAAGAACTTCAACAATCAGACTAAGAGATTCTGGCAACCCTTAAACAGAAAACTTCTCTACTTTTCCTTTGTTCTTAGCTGCACCCACAAAATTATGCCTGGTCAAACAGTTATCCTGGTGACATAAGATAAAATCTGGTTTCTTGGGGCACAAAGAGGAAGGATGGGATTTAAGAGGCCCAGATAACTCTTTTTCCTTCATCCCTGGGGATAAGCTTCAGGCTATGTAACTTCTCTGAATCTCAAGGGGCTTTTCTGGGCTGCTTGAATTTTTTTTTTGGTCCCATCTCCGTTATTCTTTAATATCTTAGTAGTGTAAAATATGCTGACTCATCAGTACTTTATGTGGGATGAAACAGAAAATTCTCCACTATTCAATACATTCAAAATTATAGGGATGCTAGATGGTTGGCCCAGTTTTTCTTCCTTTCTGAAAAGGAGAAATCATGGGCTGATAGTATCATTTTCAGACTTCATCTGTGCTGACTTAAGGATGGGGTTAATGCAGGTAACATAAAATTGCCCTTAGTACCTGGTTCCATGCACTTTTCTCAATTTTGTGCTCATTCGAGGTACTACAATTCCTTAACTGTATCCTGAGCTTTTAATGAAAATAATTTGAACAAAATATTGTTATTGAATTGATGTTTCCTGAGGGAATAGGGTTTCCTAATCATAAATCTTGCTAATGTCACATTTTTTAAAAGATTTTATTAATTTATTTGACAGATAGAGAGATCACAAGTAGGCAGAGAGTCAGGCAGAGAGAGAGAGAGATGGGGAAGCAGGCTCCCTGCTAAGCAGAGAGCCAGATGAGGGCCTTGATCCCAGGACCCTGATATCATGACCTGAGCCAAAGGCAGAGGCTTAACCCACTGAGCCACCCAGGTGCCTCCTAATGTCACTCTTTAGGAATATTTCAGGCTACTCAGTGTAGAAAATGTGCATTCCAAATTCCAGACTTTGGTTTGGTATGTCTCCCTCTCTGCTTTTTTCCCATTCAATTTTCCTCCCCTGCCCCCGTAATCCTCCACACTATCCTTTATGTTCCACATATGAATGAAACCATATGATAAATGACTCTCGGCTTGACTCATTTCACTTAGCATAATTCCCTCAATCCCCATCCATGTTGAGTAAAAGTGGAGTATCCATCTTTCATGATGGCTGAGTAATATTCCACTGTGTATATCTTCTTTATCCATTCATCTGTTGGAGGGCATCTCAGCTCCTTCCACTGTTTGGCTATTGTGGATATTGCTGCTATGAACATTGGAGTGCATATGGCCCTTCTTTTCACTACATCTGTATCTTTGGAGCAAATACCAAGTAGTGCAATTGCTGAGTTGCAGCTTACCTCTGTTGTTAACATCTTGAGGAACCTCCATACAGTTTTACAGGGTAGTTGTACCAGCTTGCATTCTAACCAATAGTTCAGGAGGGTTCCACTTTCTCCACATCTTCTCCAACCTTTGTTGTTTCTTGTTAATTATTTTTTTGGTTTTTTTTTGTTTTGTTTTGTTTTCTTTTCTGAAGCTCGCTCTTTTTATTTGTTTTTCGATACACTTAGGAATTACTTGTGGCAAGCAGTTTGCATGCATTTTTCTTTTTTATTTTAATTTGCTTATTTTCAGCGTAACAGTATTCATTGTTTTTGCACCACACCCAGTGCTCCATGCAATATGTGCCCTATCTATTACCCACCACCCTCTTCCCCAACCTTCCACCCCCCGCCCCTTTAAAGCCCTCAGGTTGTTTTTCAGAGTCCATAGTCTCTCACGGTTCATCTCCCCTTCCAATTTCTCTCAACTCCTTTCTCCTGTCCATCTCCCATGTCCTCCATGTTTTATGTTATGCTCCACAAATAAGTGAACCATATGATACTTGACTCTCTCTGCTTGACATATTTCACTCAGCATAATGTCTTCCAGTCCCATCCATGTTGCTACAAAAGTTTGGTATTCATCCTTTCTGATAGAGGCATAATACTCCATCGTGCATATATACCACATCTTCCTTATCCATTCGTCCATTGAAGGACATCTTGGTTCTTTCCACGACCTTGACCGTGGTCATGGCTGCAATAAACTTTGGGGTACTGATGGCTCTTCTTTTCACTACACCTGTATCTTTGGAGTAAATACCCAGCAGAGCAATTGCAGGGTCATAGGGAAGCTCTATTTGTAATTTCTTGATGAATATCCACACTGTTCTCCAAAGTGGCTGCACAAAATTGCATTCCAACCAACAGTAAAAGAGGGATCCCATTTCTCCACAACCTCTCCAACCCATTTTGTTTCCTGTATTGCTATTTTGGCCATTCTAAGTGGTGTCAGGTGGTATCTCAATGTGGTTTTAATTTGAAACTCCCTGATGGCTAGTGATGATGAACATTTTTTCATGTGTCTGATAGCCATTTGTATGTCTTCATTGGAGAAGTGTCTGTTCATAACTTGTGCCAATTTTTGATATGATTATCTGTTTTGTGTGTGTTGAGTTTGAGGAGTTCTTTATAAAACTTGGATATCAACCTTTTGTCTGTACTCTCATTTGTAAATATCTTAGCCCATTCCATGGGCTGTCTCTTTGTTTTGTTGACTGTTTCCTTTGCTGTGCGAAGCTTTTGATCTTGATGAAGTCCCAAAAGTTCACTTTTGTTTTTGTTTCCTTTGCCTTTGGAGACATATCTTGAAAGAAGTTGCTGTGGCTGATATCAAAGACGTTTCTGCCTATGTTCTCCTCTAGTATTCTGATGGATTCCAGTCTCACATTGAGGTCTCTTATCCATTTTGAGTTAAACATTGTGTACAGTGTAAGAGAATGGTCGAGTTTCATTCTACATATCGCTGTCCAGTTTTCCCAGCACCATTTATTGAAGAGACTGTCTCTTTTACATTATATATTTTTCCCGGTTTTGTCGAAGATTATTTGACCATAGAGTTGAGGGTCCATATCTGGGCTATTCACTCTGTTCCACTGTTCAAAGTGTCTGTTTTTATCCAGTACCATGCTGTCTTGGTCATCACAGCTATGTAGTAAAGCTTGAAATCAGGTAACGTGATGCAACCAGTTTTGTTTTTCTTTTCAACATTTCTTTCGCAATTCGGGGTCTCTTCTGATTCCATACAAATTTTAGGATTATTTGCTCCAGCTCTTTGAAAAATACCGGTGGAATTTTGATCGGAATGGCAGTAAAAGTATAGATTGCTCTAGGCAGTATAGACATTTTAACAATGTTTATTCTTCCAATCCAAGAGCATGGAACAGTCTTCCATCTTTTTGTGTCTTCTTCAATTTCTTTCATGAGTGTTCTGTAGTTCCTCGAGTACAGATCCTTTACCTCTTTGGTTAGGTTTATTCCCAGGTTTCTTACGGTTCTTGGTGCTATAGTAAATGGAATCAATTCTCTAATTTCCCTTTCTGTATTTTCGTTGTTAGTGTATAAGAAAGCCACTGATTTCTGTCCATTGACTTTGTATCCTGCCACGTTACTGAATTGCTGTATGAGTTCTAGTAGTTTGGGGGTGGAGTCTTTGGGGTTTTCCATAGCAAGAATCATGTCATCTGTGAAGAGGGAGAGTTTGACTTCTTCCTTGACAATTTGGATACCTTTTATTTCTCTTTGTTGTCTGATTGCCATTGCTAGAACTTCAGATACTATGTTGAACAAGAGTGGTGAGAGTCGGCATCCTTGTCATGGTCCTGATCTCAACGGGAAGGCTGCAAGCTTTTTGCCATAGAGGATGATATTTGCTGTGGGTCTTTCATAGATAGATTATATGAAGTTCAGGAATGTTCCCTCTATCCCTATACTTTGAAGTGTTTTCAACAGGAACGGATGCTGGATTTTGTCAAATGCTTTTTCTGCATCAATTGAGAGGACCATGTGGTTCTTCTCTCTTCTCTTATTGATTTGTTCTATCATTTTTATTGATTTGCGAATGTTGAACCATCCTTGTAACCCTGGGATTAATCCCACCTGGTCATGGTGGATAATCTTTTTAATGTGTTGCTGGATCCTGTTTGCTAGGATCTTGTTGAGAATCTTAGCATCCATATTCATCAGTAATATTGGACTGAAATTCTCCATTATGGTAGGGTCTTTGCCTGGTTTGGGGATCAGGGTAATGCTGGCTTCATAAAAAGAGTCTGGATGTTTTTCTTCTGCTTGAATTATTTGAAACTCCTTAAGGGGAATTGGTGTTATTTCTTCTTTGAAAGTTTGGTAGAATTCCCAAGGAATCCATCAGGTCCTGGGCTCTTGTTGTTTGGGAGGTTTTTGATCATTGCTTCAATCTCATTACTAGATATTGGTCTATTAAGGTTGTCAATTTCTTCCTGGTTCAATTTTGTGTTTTTATTTTTCCAGGAATGGATCCATTTCATCTAGGTTGCTTAGCTTATTGGCATATAACTGTTGGTAATAATTTCTGATGATTGTTTCTATTTCCTTGGTGTTGGTTGTGATCTCTCCCTTTTCATTCATAATTTTATTAATTTGGACTTTCTCTCTTTTCTTTTGGATTAGTGTGGCCTATGGTTTATCAATCTTATTGATTCTTTCCAAAAACCAGCTTCTAGTTTCATTGATACATTCTACTGTGTCTCTGGTGTCTACCTCATTGATCTCTGCTCTAATCTTGATCATTTCCCTTCTTGCGTGTGGAGTTGGTTTGATTTGTTGTTCATTCTCCAGTTCTTTAAGGTGTAGAGAGAGCTGGTGTATTCTGGATTTTTCAATTTTTTTGAGGGAGGCTTGGATGGCTATGAATTTCCACCTTAGAACCGCGTTTGCTGTATCTCATAGGTTTTGGACCGAAGTGTCTTCATTCTCGTTAGTTTCCTTGAATTTTTAAGTTCTTCTTTGATCTCCTGGTTGATTCAAGCATTGTTAAGCAAGGTGGTCTTTAGCTTCCAGGTGTTTGAGTTCCTTCTGAACTTTTCCTTGTGATTGAGCTCCAGTTTCAAAGCATTATGATCTGAGAATATGCAGGGAATAATGTCAGTCTTTTGGTATCGGTTGAGTCCTGCTTTGTGACCCAGTATGTGCTCTATTCTGGAGAAGGTTCCATGTGCACTTGAGAAGAATGAGTGTTCTGTTGATTTAGGGTGGAATGTTCTGTATATGTCTATGAGGTCCATCTGGTCCAATGTTTCATTCAATGCTCTTATTTCTTTATTAATTTTCTGCTTCAATGATCTGTCTATTACTGAGAGAGGCATATTAAGATCTCCTACTATAAATATATTCATATCAATGTGACTCTTTATTTTGATTAATAGTTTTCTTATCTAATTTGTTCCTCCCATATTGGTTGCATAGATATTTACAATTGTTAGATCGTCTGGGTGAATAGTCCCTTTAAGAAGGATGGAGTGTCCTTCTGTATCTCTGACTACAGTCTTTAGCTTAAAATCTAATTTATCTGATATGAAAATCACTACCCCATCCTTCTTTTGGCCCACTGGCATGAAACTTGCTTCTCTATCCCTTCACTTTCAGTCTGGGTGTATCCTTAGGTTCAAAATGGGTCTCTTGAAGACAGCATATGGATGTGTCCTATCGTTTTATCCAATCTGCAGCCCTGTGTCATTTTATGGGCACATTTAGGCCATTCACTTTGAGAGTGATTATTGATAGATACGTTTTGATTGACATCATGTTACCTTTGAAGTTTTCTTCCGTAGATTGTCTCCATATTTCTGTTCAGTGATATTCTTCAGATTTTTTCTCTTTTATAGAACCCCTCTTAAAATTTCCTGCAGTGTCAGCTGGTGGTTGCATTGTCTTTTAAGCCTTGCCGGTCTTGGAAACTCTTGATCTCTCCATCCATTTTGAATGTCAGTCTTGCTGGATAAAGTATTCTTGGCTGCATTTTCTTCTCATTTCATCCTCTGAATATATTTTGCCAGCCCTTCCTGGCTTGCCAGGTCTCTGTCACAGTTCTGACATTATTCTAATGGGCTTTCCTCTGTATGTAAGGTGCCTCTTTGTCCTAGCTGCTTTTAAGAGGGTCTGTCTAGAAGCATAATTCTTCATTTAACTATTAGGTGTCATGAGGACTTTCGAGAATCTAAAATCTTGGGGGGAAACCGTTCTGCCTCTAGTACATGAATGTTGTTTCCATTCGTGAGATTGGGAGAATTTTCATAGACAACTTGTTCCATTATATCCTCTAGACTTCTTTCTTTTTCCTCCCCTTCAGTGATTCCAATAATTCTGACATTGGAACGTTCCATGGCATCATTTATTTCCCTCATTCTGTGTTCGTGGCTTCTGAGCTGTTTGTTCCAGGCTTCCTCCTGATCCTTTCTCTCTATCTGTTTGTCCTCCAGATCACTAATTCTATCCTCTGCCTCAGTTACCCTTGCTTTTAGAAAATTTAGATTAGATTGGAATTCATTGAGATCATTTTGGACATCATCCCTGGTGGCTTTCAGTTCTGCCCTAACATTGTGAGCATCATCCCTGGTGGCTTTCAGTTCTGCCCTAATCAATTCCATTTGGTCATCCATGGCTTTCTCCAACCTAGCTATTGCCTGGATAATTGTTAGCCTGAATTCCTTTTCCAACATATTGTCTATGTCAATAGCCATTAGCTCTGTTGCAGAAGGTCCATCCTCTGTATTTTTCTTCTGTTGGTCATTCCTCCTCCTACTTATGTTGGTAAGAGATGACTGAACAGATGCAGATGGATGTATTGATTGTGGTGCAGTCAAGGTCCAGGTGCACCCTGGAACGCTTCTGTGCAGTCAGGATTCCCCAACCAAATGAGAGAAATAAAAAAAGGAAAAGAAATAGAAAAGAAGAAAAAAAAAGAAAAGAAAAAAAGAGAGAGAGAGAGAGCGAGAGGGAGAGAGACAGGAAAAAAAGGGAAAATAGAAGAGAAGGCTCAGCCCAAATGGGCCCCAAGGTAAGATTTATGAAGTATACAAATAAAAACAGACAAACAAAAAGACTGATAAAAGTATATGGCAATGAGGAAGAAGCTCATCAGAAAGAACCCCAAGTATAAGTTTTATATCCTATCAGGACAAACACAAATACACAGAAACAGTGGTGGAAGGAAAAGATGGGAGAGTGGTTATAAATTCTCAGTGTGGGCGAGGAAGGTTATTTTGATTCTTCCTGGATGTATCTTGATGTATTTGTAAAGGGACTCAACTTTCCTAAGATAAAGAGCAATTCAAAATTGGTTTACCTCTTTCTCCAAGAGAAGCCTCAGAATGCTCTGCAGAGCTGCTGGCAGAGTAGGTTCTGAGTCACGGTCCCTGGGGATGCAGAATCTCCTCCTTGTATCCAATACCACGGCAGTGGTGGCTGTCTGGGCATTTCCAGACTGCCAGAGCGGTTCCAAGCAGTGATCGCACACTGAGATTTTCTCGCTGGCCCAGGCTTGGAATGCCTGGTTTTTCAGGATGTCAGAGCTCCTGGCTAGAGGAAAGCAAATTTGCTGCATAATGATCATAGGCCACAGACATCAATAAAAATCCATCTGCATCAGATAAATTAATGAAAAGAAACTCTGAGTTGCACATATGTTTCCAGAGAGATAATCAGAAACCATCTTGGGGACATTCCTGGAGATACAGTTCAGGTCCATGAGGGAGTTGACTAAGTAGAAAATACATGGGTGTGTGGAGGTGGGTGTCCAGGATGATCATGGACAGGTTACCAAACAGAGCCATTAGGAAAAGGAGAAAACTGAGAATGAAGAAAAACAGGATAATTCTTCATGGTGAGAATAACCCCAATAAGAATAAATCAGTTGATGTTTGGTTAATATTTTCTGTGTGTCATTAATTTAGTTTCCCCTAAAGGGAGACACATAATAAGTACAGAAAAAACAATCTCTTATTAATTCATTATTTTAGTTCCACTCTGACTTATTCAGGACACATTGCCTCTCTTAAAAAAATTAGCACATATCTTGAAAAAAATCTCCTCATAGTTAAAAATCTTGATGTCATACAAATATCAAACTCCAAAATAGTTCATAGAAATGTGTAAATTTGTAAGGATAATATATTTCGGTGACTTTATTAAGATACCCATATTTTATTTTTCTGTATAAGTTTAGTTATTATCAATGGCAGTCTTAGTACTTGTTATATATGCATTGTAAGGCAGTGTAAATGCATAAATTATAGACCCGTACATAAATATATTTTATGACACACAGGCAGTGATTTTTTTCTCTAAGTAAGCCCTAAGATTTCTGAAATTATAGTAGTCTATCAGGACACGGTGTAGATATATATCCTTTTGGTTTGTTCATTTGTTTGTTTTGGTGCCAAGACATATTATCTACTTCATTTTCCCCCAGAAGTCTACAATGAAGAGTTGTTGACAACTATAACTTATAAGAAGCTGATTTGGTCCTCCTCACTCTATATTGAAATGCTTTAAAGAAACTCCTTTCCTGACAGTTTTCTCTAAAATTTTATTTTAGCTCCTTGGTTCTGCTTACGCTCTCTGAAAATATCTGTATTATTCTTCTGCTTGTCACAATTATATAACAGTTAACATTGCTTTATGACACCTCTTCTTATTCTGTTTGACCTTTTGATTTTGTGTATTTAAAACACTTTCAATTTTTTGATAAGTGTGAGTTTAGCTCCTATATGTATCAATCTCTGTCATAGAAATCAACTAACATAATACAGAAGTAAATCTACATGACTTTAAATGAAGTGGGAAACAGAGTAGAGGGTGGAATCAGAGATAGAAAGGTGAAGAACACATTGGGTGAAGACGTTTTAAGGAACAGACACTTAAAAAGAGTAGGAGAAATGGCATTTTGAGAATATTCTAAGTAGGAAGGAGTGGAGAGAATCTTCTCCAGAAGGAATACCATCAGTGAGTAAAGCCCAGCATGCTGTGCCTACAAAGGATTGTAGTGCTTCACTCTCTCATACTTTTCTAGGATCAAAGCCATCAGAATATTGAGGAATTCTTTGTATGAAAGATAGACACACACCCATATAGTTATACTGAATTAAAAATGACCTACATAAATGCCTGGTTGTGAATATTAAGGAGGTACGTATTGCATGGAGCACTGGGTGTGGTGCATAAACAATGAATCTTGGAACACAGAAAAAATAAAATTAAATTTAAAAAAAGATAAATGCAAGACCCTTTTACAACGAAAATGAGAATTTGTTAAATCCATACTAAAAATGTCATGTGTTATTTAAAATGAAGGGTCAAATAATAACCTTTTTAAAAATAAATGATAATAATTAATGTAATAAATGTAATGAAAGTTTGAAAAGATAAATTGATGAAAATCGACCAGAAAGCACAGTAAAACACAAAATTTGACACTTAGGAGAGAAAATAGAGTGAGAGGAATAATAAAAGATGACCCAACATATACTTATGGGCATTTCTGTAAATGTGTATGACATTCATTTTTTTTGACACAATATTTATTTATTTTTAATTTAATATTACAAAAAGACCTTTTTTCTTTCTTTTTTTTGTATCTATGAAAGAATCATGTTTATTTAAAATTAACACAATTTAACAATTGTCAAATGGGAAGAAAGAAATTACAGAAAAAAAAATATAACCATCCATATATGCCTGGTTTGCTTATTTCTTTCAAAGTGAATGAGAGTCTTAAGATTGGGCTAAAGGTCGCTTTACATGTTATTTTCTGTATTTTTTGAAGTACACCATCTATAATCTAATCATTTCTGGAAAGTTTTTTTTATTTTTCTATAGGTCAAGAAACATTAGAAATATAGTTTCATGAACAATAAAGATATACATCAGGCTCCCTATTCTGTTATTTGGTGTTGTTTTTGTTTTTTGCGTTTTTTTTTTTATTTTTTCAAATTTTTAAAATTTTTTTCAACATAACAGTATTTATTGTTTTTGCACCACACCCAGTGTTCCATTCAATATGTGCCCTCCCTATTGCCCCCCACCGAGTTCCCCCAACAACCCAATCCCTACCCCTTCAAAACCCTCAGGTTCTTTTTCAGAGTCCATAGTCTCTCATGGTTCACCTCCCCTTCCAATTTCCCTCAACTTCCTTCTCCTCTCCATCTTCCCATGTCCTTCATGTTTTTTGTTATGCTCCAAAAATAAGTGAAACCATATGATACTTGACTCTCTCTGCTTGATTTATTTCACTCAGCATAATCTCTTCCAGTCCTGTCCATGTTGCTACAAAAGTTGGGTATTCATCCTTTCTGATGGAGGCATAATACTCCATCATGTATACGGACCACATCTTCCTTATCCATTTATCTGTTGAAGGGCATCTTGGTTCTTTCCACAGTTTGACGACCGTGTCATTGCTGCTATAAACATTGGGGTACTGATGGCTCTTCTTTTCACTACATCTGTATAAAAGAACTTTTTTCTAAACCAATATATGATTTACAATATTGAATGATGAT
This sequence comes from Meles meles, assembly GCF_922984935.1. Lineage (NCBI taxonomy): Eukaryota > Metazoa > Chordata > Mammalia > Carnivora > Mustelidae > Meles > Meles meles. The sequence goes on from NW_025721119.1 coordinate 741,025, forward strand.
ATAAAGAACACAGAAAATTAGCATAAATAATCATTAAATGGTATTTTCTTGAAAATACTCAATATTGGGGTGCTTGGGTGGTTCAGTGGATTAAGCCTCAGCCTTCAGCTCAGGTCATGGTCTCAGGGTCCTCGGATGGAGCCCAGCATCAGGCTCCCTGCTTCCTCATCTCTCTCTGCCTGTCTCTGCCTACTTGTGATCTCTGTCAAATAAATACATAAAAATCTTAAAAAAAAAGAAAATACTCAATATTGTCTTGAAAACAATTTCTTGATAATCCTCAAAATGAGGTAGACTGGTATTCTAAATTCACCTTGAGAGAAATTATGATAATATGAGAAGAAATCTACACAGCTATGCATATAAAATAACATCACATTTCAAATACTGTTATATATTTTATATGTGAACAATAAATTCTAGGAGATGGAATAAAGCTCTAGATGCATATCCTCAAACATAACATGGTATGTAGCCACGTTGACAGAATGGGAAGGGGAGGCAAAAACGATGATGTAGGAATGGGATGACTCATCATTCACAGTGGCCTGAGTTACAAATCATGGCCTGGTATTTTGGATATTTAGAAATCAAGTATTAGAGATGAGCATATTGTTTTAAAAACTGAGAAAGTATTGGGAAAAATTATAAATGAATTTGAAGTATTTTTCCTGGGTGTCAAGAGGCACAGGTTATGGGATCATAATTTTATCCTGTGGTTTGTTGATGCCATTCCATACATTCTTGGGATAATACACTAAAGTGATAAAAAAGTTATTTCAGTTAGTAATTTCCACGTACTCAAATTATTGCAGATGTTCATTTCCTAAACTACCTTGAAATACCTACATCATGGTTCTGGGTCTATGTGAAGCAACTGATTTTCAGTTATTGGGTGGTCATGGTCAACTTGTAGAGGAAAAACTGGGAGAGCTGGTTGTGTTCATAAATTAAATAGATATTGCATTTGACACAGAAGCCGCATTAGATATTGAATATCTGTTTATAAACTCTGATCTGTAGAATTATATTTTTATATTAAAATACTTAGATTATTTCCCCATTACTTTAATTTTACTCAACGATGTAAAGAATACCATTCTCTTTACTTTGCAAAAGATTTGCACCTGCTTCAATCTTTTAAACTTCACTAGAACTTTTGGGTCTAGCATCGGCATTACTGACAATAGACAGTGGAGAAAAAGGGAAAGAGATGGTTTCTTAATGAGTTGGAGAACTAAGGCTTGAACCTGAAGGAGGTTCATACATGGCAGAGAAAATAGGACTATACGCTTCCATTGACCATGTCAAGATTGGTGCCAGGAGTTAATTTTATTTAATCCTGACCAAAGTCTCTCGGGGTTGAGACTACATCAATATGAATGCAGATAGTTGCTGTTGATAAATCAAGTTTCAGAGATTTAAAGGGAATTCTTTGGATTTCTTGTATTAACATAGGTGGTAAATAGATGCAGATATTTATATGTGAAATTTCTATTTAAAAAGAATACTATCATAACACTAAATATTTTAGGCAACAATTAGGAAATATCAAATGGTTATTTTTAACTACTCAGTACTAAATAGAAATTAAAAGAAAATTTAAAAGCTATTAATTAAAAATGCACTATTGATGAAAGAGTGTGAAGAATACATACACGTTATTTAAGCCTAAGTAGCTTGGTTTAGTGCTTCTATATTGTCATTTCAAGAAATTTCTTGTTTAAAGAAGAACTAATTTCTATTCTCCTGAAACTGTTCCAAAAAATAGAAATGGAAGGAAAACTTCCAAACTCATTTTATGAGGCCAGCATCACCTTGAGCCCAAAACCAGACAAGGATCCCATCAAAAAAGAGAACTACAGACCAATATCCTTGATGAACACAGATGCAAAAATTCTCACCAAAATACTAACCAATAGGATTCAAAAGTACATTAAAAGGATTATTCACCACGATCAAGTGGGATTTATTCCAGGGCTGCAGGGTTGGTTCAACATCCACAAATCAATCAATGTGATACAACACATTAATAAAAGAAAGAACAAGAACCATATGATACTCTCAATAGATGCTGAAAAAGCATTTGACAAAGTACAGCATCCCTTCCTGATCAAAACTCTTCAAAGTGTAGGGATAGGGGGCACATACCTCAATATTATTAAGGCCATCTATGAAAAACCCACCGCAAATATCATTCTCAATGGAGAAAAACTGAAAGCTTTTCTGCTAAGGTCAGGAACACGGCAGGGATGTCCATTATCACCACTGCTATTCAACATAGTACTAGAAGTCCTAGCCTCAGCAATCAGACAACAAAAAGAAATTAAAGGCATCCAAATTGGCAAAGAAGAAGTCAAACTATCACTCCTCACAGATGATATGATACTATATGTGGAAAACCGAAAAGACTCCACTCCAACAGTGCTAGAACTTGTACACGAATTCAGTAAAGTGTCAGGATATAAAATGAATGCACAGAAATCAGTTGCATTTCTGTACACCAACAACAAGACAGAAGAAAGAGAAATTAAGGAGTCAATCCCATTTACAATTGTACCCAAAACTATAAGATACCTAGGAATAAATCTAACCAAAGAGGCTAAGAATCTATATGCAGAAAACTATAAAGTACTCATGAAAGAAATTGAGGAAGACACAAAGAAATGGAAAAATGTTCCATGCTCCTGGATTGGAAGAATAAATATTGTGAAAATGTCTATGCTACCTAAAGCAATCTACACATTTAATGCAATCCCTATCAAAATACCATCCATTTTTTTCAAAGAAATGGAACAAATAATCCTAAAATTTATATGGAACCAGAAAAGACATCGAATAGCAAAGGAATATTGAAAAAGAAAGCCAAAGTGGGTGGCATCACAATTCCGGACTTCAAGCTCTATTACAAAGCTGTCATCATCAAGACAGCATGGTACTGGCACAAAAACAGACACATAGATCAGTGGAACAGAACAGAGAGCCCAGAAATAGACCCTCAACTCTATGGTCAACTAATCTTCGACAAAGCAGGAAAGAATGTCCAATGGAAAAAAGACAGCCTCTTCAATAAATGGTGCTGGGAAAATTGGACAGTCACATGCAGAAAAATGAAATTGTACCACTTCCTTGCCCCACACAAAAAAATAGACTCAAAATGGATGAAGGACCTCAATGTGAGAAAGGAATCCATCAAAATCCTTGAGGAGAATGCAGGCAGCAACCTCTTCGACCTCAGCCACAGCAACATCTTCCTAGGAACATCGGCAAAGGCAGATTTCAGAGATTTAAAGGGAATTCTTTGGATTTCTTGTATTAACATAGGTGGTAAATAGATGCAGATATTTATATGTGAAATTTCTATTTAAAAAGAATACTATCATAACACTAAATATTTTAGGCAACAATTAGGAAATAACAAATGGTTATTTTTAACTACTCAGTACTAAATAGAAATTAAAAGAAAATTTAAAAGCTATTAATTAAAAATGCACTATTGATGAAACAGCATGAAGAATACATACACGTTATATAAGCCTAAGTAGCTTGGTTTAGTGCTTCTATATTGTCATTTCAAGAAATTTCTTGTTTCCTCTCATTTTCAGTCTGAATCATATTTTCTCTTGTTCTTGGCAACCATAAAACTTTAATCAACAGTGTAGAAAATACACACATCACTTCCAGATCCTCTCAGTGAACTCTGACCCATGTCCTGCTCCCATACCAAAGTTGCCCTAGGTGGTTTGGCTTACAAAGATCAACCTTCTCTTTATTACCTCCTCTGTAAATTGCTTTGTAAATGAATATATTCAGTTTATTCCTCCATCATAATGAGAAAGTTCCTCTAAATAATGGTATTTATAAATAATTTGCATATTACCATAGTAATTCTTAGTTAAAGAATATTTAATAAGCATTATCTATATTACATATGTTATTTTCCTTGTTTTCCATGTTTGTATTCGATTGCAAATAAAATTTGAAAAACCTCTCACTTTATTGATGCACATATTTACAGAATAAAGCGATTTTTCAAATATAAGATCATCATGATAAAGATTAAATGTGGATTCCAGGTGATGAGACGTAATTTAGTTAAAACTGTATAGTGATCCAGTGTCAGATCTGGAAATGTGTCCTCTAGATACCAGACAATGAGGAATTTTCTTCTGAAGCAGACAAATCTCAAAGAAGGATCATTGGGATCACTAAATAAGTCTGGTAGCAATCATTTTTGTCAATTATTGCATAGTTGGAAAAAGAATGTGCATTTAACAAAGAAATTTCTAGTTTTTGCCCAAAATGTTTTAAGAATTCTCAGACTAATCTTTTATAATCATCTGAATGTAAAAAAAAAAATCGCCAGCAGTTTTCGTATAAATTTGGATTGCTTCTTCTCATTTCAAGAACCCTGTCATACTTTTATGTGAACTTTACCAAATTAAGGTTCTTTATGGACCTATAGGGGAAGAGTTCTCTAAAAGACCCATCAGATCTTTTTCCCCAGGACTTCCTTAAAAGTACTGGCTGCATGAAGTCCACCTTGGTTGTTTGGAAAATATGTTCATACTTGTATGTGTATGTCCATAGATAATTATTTTGCATTGCTATTAGTTATCCAGATTTTACAGTATCGTGAAATGACTTTCCTAGAATGAATCAGATTACTGAGAGGAGAATCCACTGGAATCTAGCCCAGCACAAGTCCCTACAGTATCTCTGCAATTTCATATATGGACTTTTTCATGCCTTCTAATATTTTCACAACAGTTTCTATTAAAATGGACAAACAGTACAGAGTTCAAAATGCTTTAGTGACTTAGGAATTAATGTGCTTCTTAAATATTTAAGTAATGTGTATTTTCATTTGTTTAGATAGATATAGAGCTTGTAATCTTAAGAATTTTATTGTACACAGAGATCTAATATGCACAGTATTTGTATGTGCATACATCTGTGTGCTTCTATATATACCTTCATGAAATATCACAATAGCAAATCAGCACTGAAAAATAGGTAGTTAGGTAGACAGATGTATGGAGTTATATCTGATTCACCAGAATATACTTTGACTTTGGATTCAGATCGAAAAGAAGTTTATTTTGCTTTATTGCAAAACAAGCTGCAGATTTTTGGAGCCAATGCTAAATCTAATGCTAGCTGTCACTTACTAGAAATGTAAACACGGATTAGTGAATCCAACTCTCTGACCTTTACCTCATAAGTATAGCAGATCAAAATCATGAGATATGATCTCACACTTCCTAGAATGCCTGTAATTAATAATTGAAAAAATAATGAGTTTTGGAGAGAATGTCGCGAAAACACAACACTTGAGCACTATTGATTGGACTATATATTACTACAGCCTTTATGGAAATTGGTATAGAAGTTCTTCAAAAAGTTAAAAGTAAAACTCCCATAGTCCCACCTCTGGCTATATACCCAAAGGAAGTAAAATGATATGAAATCAAATTTGAAGCTATACTTTACTCTTGTAATCATTATTGCGGTGTGACTCATAAGGGATAAAATATGGAAATTAATTTTACATGTTCATTGACAAATAAATGGAAAAATGAAATAAGAGCAACATTTATGAGCCTGGAGGACATTAAAAGGAGTGAAATAAGCCAAACACAGAAAGACAGACACTTACAATAATTACAATTGTATATGAAATCTAGTAGTCCATCTTTAAAAGTAAAGAGTAGAATGGCCATTGTCAGTGACTGAAGGCAGGGAGAAATGGGAAGATGTGGGTGAAATGCTAAGTTTCCAGTGTACATGTTGAATAAGTTCTATTTAGAGAAATGTATGTGTACTTAACAAAATTGTATATTGGAAATTTTCTGTTACTATATCTCACCAGTTGGTAGTATTCATACACACACACACACACACACACACACACACACACACGCTAAGTGAATTGGTGGATATGTGCTTTGTAGTGATTATTGGAAAGTGTAAGTATCTTAAATAAAGCTGTGCACCATATGTATGTGTGTGTATATATATATATATGTCAATTATTCCTAAACAAATCTGAAGAAAAAAAAAACAAAAAAAATGACAAGACTGAATTATATAATTTATACTGGATATGTCAAATCTGAGTGGCATGAGTGACCCATGCACACTAATGGTGACCTTTTTTACTATCTTCACTATTGACACTAAAATCAACATAGTTACCATCATACATGTTTATCTATACACATACCATCTTTGTATTTCTCAGGGACATTGTTCCCAAAAAGTTTCAAAACACTCATTGATTTTCACAAAGCATCCTACTTTGCTATCACAGATGTAACTATTCCTCCACTGGAGACTTAGTGATAGGCAAATAAATTTTTATTTTATGTTTTTATTATTACTTATTTTTAAGTTAACTTTAAAAAGAGATTGTATTTATTTATTTGACAGAAAGCACAAGCAAAGGGAGCAGGAGAGGGATAAGCAGGCACCCCTCCAACCAGGGAGCCAGATGCAGGGCTCACTATCAGGGGCCTGGGATCATGAGCAGAGCCTAAGGCAGAAGTTTAACTCCCTTAGCCACCCAGGCGCCCCAAAGACAATTTTTTTTAATACCATAGTTAAATACAGAAAGCAGTAAAATTTGTGTTAAGGGGATAGGAGAAGAATAAATGAAACAAGATGGGATTGGGAGGGAGACAAACCATAAATGACTCTTAATCTCACAAAACAAACTGGGGGTTGCTGGGGGGAGGTGGGATTCGGAGAGGGGGAGCGGGCTATGGACATTGGGGAGGGGAGGTGAACCATAAGAGACTATGGACTCTGAAAAACAATCTGAGGGTTTTCAAGGGTCAGGGGTGGGAGGTTGGGGCAACCTGAGGGTTTTGAAGGGTCAGGGGTGGGAGGTTGGGGGAACAGGTGTTGGGTAATGGGGAGGGCACGTTTTGCATGGAGCACTGGGTGTTGTGCAAAAAGAATGAATACTGTTACGCTGAAAAAATAAATAAAATGGAAAAAAAATAAAAAAAAATAATCTTATCCCTTTGGGCCCACCCATTTCCTTCATATATGGGCCTGCACATAGAAAAAGTTTACATTTTTGAATAAAGATGCAAAGTATGTAAAAAACTTTAAACTGATGCAAACAAAAACAAAAACAGAGGAGAACCAAGGCAGAGGAAGGTGTTTAAACTTTCCTTGACTTGTTGGAATGGTGGTAACAGAGAGCTTTATGAGGGAATCTGTAGGGAAGGAGGGCAAACAAATTCTCCACTTAATAAAAAGTAAAAAAACAAACCAAAACAAACCAAACCAAAAAAAGCTTTAAAATCGATCCCTGGTTGTAGACAAGTTCTCCAAAACCAGTAGCTGGCACCCCTGCAACAAACAAAGAGGGAAAAAGTTCCTGGATTATCTCAACACTCAGGTCCTTTCCTCTGCTGACGGTACTGGGGGGTTTCTGGACTGTACTCCGTTGGGTCGCCAGTGCAGTGGCTGGGCAGGCTGACCAAGCTGACCAGTCTGCTCCCTTCCTGATGTTGGGCTCCAGTGGGTTGCCCCAGCTGCCCCCTCCTACCCCGCTGCCCCCTCCCGCCTGGCCTGCCACCTTCTTCACCCAGAGGCCAGCCCCACTCTGTGGCAGTTGAAGCTGTGCCCCTGCCCCTGGAGGCCTGGTCCATCTGGCCTTCAGTGGAGGGTCTCCTGGCCCCCGAGGCCTCTCCCGCTCTCCTGTGGACTCGCTGCTCTTCCTGAAGGAGAAGCCCCTCCACCAGAAAGACTTCTGAAAGGAAAAGTGCTTCTTCTTATTTCTGGGGGTCTCTCGCTGCTGGGTTAGTGCAGGGCTGGTCCCTGGCCTTTGGGGGAGACATCCAGCAGGGGACCAAGGCGGCCTCCCTGTCAGAGGGTGCAGCCTAGCCCGTCTTGGCGGCCTCCCCCCTCCCAGGGCGCCTCTTTCTTGGCGAGGTAGCCTGACTTCAGGGGTAACCATGGAAGCTCTTCCTTCTGGGCCATGGGTGGGGCCCCGCCCCCGCCCCCACCCCCGCCCTGCTCCCAGCAGCCATGGGCTCCTCCAGGTCTGGGCTCCAGCACTGCCCTTGGCCTGCAGCTCATCCTTTGGAGCCTGGCTAGGCCGGGAGTGGGAGAGGTGGCGCCTTTACCTGCGGGTGATGGGACTGGTGGGGAAATGGAAGGGGTGCATGACAGTGCCAGGAATAATGGGACACTGGAAATAACAGGGGGAGGCTTAGTGGTTTTTTGTTGTTGTTGTTGTTGTTGTTTTGTTTTGTTTTTGTTTTTGTTTTTTTAATAAACATTCTTAGGATGTATTTTGTGAGGCAGATTTACAACACTACAGTCTTGATTAAGAAGGAAAGGGGAAAAAAACACACAGAAAAAACCAATACCCACATTTTCTAAAAGATCATAGTCTTAGGAGTTAATTTAAACCACAGGAACTTTTCACTTATCTCATCTTAGCTGTACCAGTCAGTGATAATATGCCTCTTTGAAATTCAATTATTTTACTAAAAATACCTTGGTTTGGACAAATTCTCACATTTGCAGGTCCATTACCATTCATACATGTGCTGTGTATTTTGTCAGAGAATTATAATTATTTAGTGACTGTATTTACGTGAATATAGTATTCAGTGTAGACCTTAGTTTAATTTACCATAAATAGAGAAAAGAAGTGCATTGATGATTGTAGATGTCAGCCATTGATTAAAATATCAATTCCACTATATTTACTACCATTTTACAGTAGAATACAAGGTACAACAACAATTCTTTCAAGAATTCTATAATGGTATGTCTAAGGCTTAAAGAGAGCTTCATTTTTTTTAAACACACAAGTATGTCAAAATTTATTTACTTTTTAACATTTAATTATATATCTATATGAAAATATGAAATATATAAAATCTATAAAATATGGATATTTTAATAGACTTTAGCAAAATAAGATTTTCCTTTGAATGGCCATTGTTAATTAAAGATTTTTTTTTATTTATTTGAAAGACAGAGATCACAAGTAGGCAGAGAGGAAGGCAGAGAGAGTGAGAGGGAAGCAGGTTCCTTGCTGAGCAGAGAGCCCGATGCGGGACTCGATCCCAGGACCCTGAGATCATGACCCGAGCCAAAGGCAGCGGCTTAAACCACTGAGCCACCCAGGCGCCCCGGCCATTGTTAATTAAATGTTTAAATCTATCCATTGTTGGGGTCCCTGGGTGGCTCAGTGGGTTAGGCCTCTGCCTTCAGCTTGGGTCATAATCTCAGGGTCCTGAGATAGAGCCCTGAATTGGGCTCTCTGCTCAGCGGAGAGCCTGCTTCTCCCTCTCTCTATGCCTGTCTCTCTGCCTATTTGTGATCTCTCTCTGTCAAATAAAAAATATCTTTAAAAAATCTATCAATTGTTAATTCTAATATTTTATTAAATAGTTTCTTTATTAATTCTAATCAAAATTATCTTAAGCATTTAAATGATAAGTAACAATAAAAATATGCATAAGACATGTACCTTTTGTTATCATGCATAGTTACAAACATACTGGTTTCTCAAGCTGATATCGGTCCTCCCATCATCCTATCAATGAAGTCATTTTTCTGAATAGACTATTTTTCAAACCACTGTGTATACTTTGCTCTCATCCCTGCTCTTGCCATTTTAGATAACTCCATAAAGACTCATGATCTGGGGACATCTTTGGAGAATAAGGAGAATACTTGATGTTTTAAGAGTGTATTCACTCAAAAACTCACTCAGTGTGAGAAGTGAATACAATTCTCATGTCTCATTCACTGAGATATGAGTAACATTAAAATAGCAATTGCTCATCATATCTCTAGGACAAAATTTAGAAACAAGTTCTGATAATTTGTGTAGCTGTTTTAATAGTTGAGTTCAAGTTTATTCAGTGGGTAAACAAATATATTTATTCAGATTTTGAATATTATGTCTCTCATGTATAACTTCTTTCTTTATTTTGGCTATTAATTCCTTATTGAATATATCATTTGCAAAAATCTTCTCCCAATCAGACGTTATGTTGATTGTTCCCTTGGCTGTGCAGAAGCTATTTATCTTGAGAAACAGCAGTTCATTTTTCTTTTGATTCCCTTGCCTTTAGAGACCTGTGTTGCAGGAAGTTACTGTGGCTGAGGTTGAAGAGGTTGCTGCCTGGGGTTCTCCTCTAGGATTCTGAAGGATTCCTCTCTCCCACTTGGGTATTTCATCCATTTTGGATTTTTTGTTACATGTGGTAGAAGAGAATGGGCCAGTGTTGTCCTTCTGCATGTGACTGTCCAATTTTCCCAGCATCATTTATCAAAGACATTGCCTTTTTTCCCATTGGATATTCTTCCCTGTTTTATTAAAGATCAGTTGGCCTTAGAGTCAAGGGGTTTTTTTCTGGGCTCTCTGTTCTATTCCATTGAGTGATACGTCTGTTTTTGTGTCACTACCATGCTGTCTCGATGATCACAGCTTTGTAAACTTGCTTGCAAACAGAAATTGTGATGCCCCAAGCTTTGGTATTCTTTTTCAACAATCCCCGGGCAATTAGGGGTTTTTCTGGCTACATGCAAATTTTAGGATTGCTTGTTTTAGCTCTGGGAAGAATATCAAGGTTATTTTGATAGGGATTGCATTGAATGTGTAGATTGATCTGGGCAGCTTAGATGTTTTCACAATGTTTTTCTTCCAATATATGAGCATAGAGGTTTTTCCATCTCTTTGTGTCTTCCTCAGTTTCCTTCATAAGTCTTCTGTAGTTTCTATGGTACAGATCCTTGACCTCTTAGATTAGGCTTATTCATAGGTATCTTATGGTTTTGAATGCTATAGTAAATGGAATTGAAACCTTACTCTTTCTCCATTCGGATGGTTAGTATATAGAAAAGCAACTGATTTCTGGGCATTCGTTTTGAGTCCTTCATGTTGCTGAATTGCTGCTACAGTTCAAGTAATTAAGGGGTGGAGTCTTTTGGGATTTTCTCATAAAGTATATTGTCATATGCAAAGAGAGAGTTTGACTTCTTTGCCAGTTTGAATCCATTATCTTTTTGTTGTACAAATGCTGAGGTTAGGACTTCTAATGCTCTGTTGAACAAACGTGGTGAGAATGGGAATCCCTGTCATGTTCCTGACCCAAAGGGAAAAGCTCTCAGATTTTTCCCATTGAGAATGACATTTGCTGTGGGTTGTTCAGAGATGGCTTTGATGAAACATGTGCCTTCTAACCCTATATTTTGAGGAGTTTTCATCTGGAAAGGATGTTGTATTTTGCCAAATGATTTTTCTGCATCAGTTGAGAGGATGATATGGTTCTTGTCATTCTTTTGTTAATATGATCTATCACATCGATGCACTTGTCTATGTTGAACCTTCCTTGCATCTCAGGAATTGATCTCCCTTCATCATGAATAGCTCTTTTAACATTCCATGGGATCTTATTGGCTAGTATCTTGCTGAGTATTTTGGCATTCCTGTTCATCAAGGTTATTGGTCTGTAATTCTCCTTTCCAGTAGGGTGTCTGTTTTTTGGATCAAGCTAATGGTCGCCTCATAAAATGAGTTTGGACATTATCCATCCAATTCTTTTTCTTTCTTTCTTTTGAAACAGCTTCAGTAGAAGAGGTATGATTTATTCTTTCAATGTTTGGTAGAATCCCCCTGGGAAGCTATCTCGCCCTGGAATCTAGTTTTGTTGTTGTTGTTGTTGTTTTGAGCTTTGTGATACCTGCTTCAATTTTTGGGCTGGTTTTGGGTCTGCTCAGATTATCTATTTTTTCCTGTTTTGGACTTGGTAGATTGCAAGTTTCCATGAATGCATCTATTTCTTCCAAATGGCCTAACTCATTGCTGTATAGTTGCTGATAATATGTTCTAAGAATTCCCTGTTTTTTTTTTACATTGGTCATGATCTCTCCCTTTTATTATTACTATGAAACAAACATAATGCCTGTTATTTTCTACACTTATATTTAAGCCGTGATGGATGAGTTGAGAGTAGCATTTGCTCTATTGCCACGTGGTCTGAGTTACCCACAACTGTGACCTTCATGTGGTCTAATGGCCAATGTCTTCATTAATATCCAGGTAAGTGTTTTAATTAACGGTGCCTCTAAGTGACACATTTAGCTTTGCATTGGTTGAGACTTTCAGCCTCACCATGACTTTCAGTATAAATACAGCTCAAATATTAACTTTTCCTCTTGAAGGACAGTTTACTTGTTTTCCTTTAAAACATGGTTTCCAGGTGATAATATCAGTCAGGGGTGTCACTGAGAAAGCCAACAATAACTGGTCAGCTGACCTGTCTGGTGATTGGTCACCAGAATGAGGCTAATCTGAGAAATCCCTGATGATTGGCCAGGGCATAGTGATTACTTTGCATGGTGGTGACATCACAGGAAGAAGGCATTGTGATGTCCTGGGGCAGTTATAGAAGCTTGGCAACAGCACAGGCTGCCGTGTGGAGAGAGATGGCAGTTCAGTCACTGCTCTTCCTGCTCTTCCTTGACTTCTCTGCCCTGTTCCCTGCCCCTGCCCATAGCAAGCCCCTGCTCATTCCTCCTGTCCTGGGCCTCTCTCCGATACTCTACACACCACCTTCATATCAGCACCTATGTCTGTGCCCCTCTGTGGTCCTGAGGCCTCAAATCTGTGCACTGCGATTTCTAGACACGTTTAACTTGGCATTGGTTGAGTTATAAATCATGGCATGGTAATTAGGATTTAGGAATCAAGATGAGAGATGAGTGTATTATTTTAAAAAACTGAGGAAGGAGGGCCCTGGGTGGCTCAGTGGGTTAAAGCCTCTGCCTTTGGCTCAGGTCATGATCTCAGGGTCCTGGGTTGGAGCCCTGCATCAGGTTCTCTGCTCAGCAGGGGGCCTGCTTCCTCCTCCTCTCTCTGCCTGCCTCTCTGCGTACTTGTGATCTCTGTCTGTCAAATAAATCAAATCTTTTTAAAAAATGAAGTACTGGTAAAAATTGTAAATGGGTTTGAAGTATCTGCCTCTGGTGTCAAGAGGCATAGGTTGTGGGACCATCAATTTATCCTATGGTCTGTTGATGCAGTGTCCATGCATTCTTGGAATAATATAGTAAAGTCATAAAAAAGTTATTTCACTTAGTAATTTACATGTACTCAAATTATTGCAGATGTGCATCTCCTAATCTACTTTGAAATACCTACATCAGGGTTCTGGGTCTATGTGAAGCAGTTGATTTTCAATTATTGGGTGGTCACTGTCAACTCGCAGAGGAAAAACTGGGAAAGCTGGTTGTGTTTATAGTTAAAGAGCTACTGCACCTGACACGGAAGCCACTTTAGATATTGAATATCTGGTTCCAAACTCTAATATGAAGAATTATATTTTCATGTAAAATAATTAGATTATTTCTCCCTTATTTTAATTTTACCCAATGGCATTATGGAAGCCAGTCTATTCACTTTGTAAAAGATTTGCACCTGCTTCAATCATTTAAACTGCACTCAAACTTTTGGGTCTGGCATCAACATTACTGTCAATAGGGAGTGGAGTAAAAGGGAGAGAGATGGTTTCTTAGTCAGTTGGAGAACGAAGGGTTGAATCTGAAGAAGGTCCATACATGGCAGAGAGGATAGGACTATACACTTCTATTGACCATCTCCCCAGGGTGGAACCTACCATATGTGAGACTGATGCCAGGAATTTATTTTATTTATTCCTGACCAAAGTCTCCTGAGGTTGAGACTACCATCAATATGAATACAGAGAGTTGCTGATGATAAATCAAGTTTCAGAAATTTAAGGGAATTCATTGGATTTCCTGTCTTAACACAGATAGTAAATAGATTCAGGTATTTATATTTTTAATTTGTATTTTAAAAGAATCCTATCATAGCACTAAATATTTTAGGCAACAATTATGAAATAAAATTGGTCATTTTTAACGCTCAAAACTAAATAGAAATTAAAAGAAAAGTATTAAACCTATTATTAAAAATGTACCAGAGATGAAACAGAGTCAAGAATTTATACAAGTTATCTATGCCTCAATAAATTGCTTTGTTTCTTCTATATTGTCATTTCAAGATATTTCTTGTTTCCTATCTATTTCAGTCTTAATCTTATTTTCTCTTGTTCCCTGCAATAATACAGCTTTGATCAATAGTGTAGAGAATACACACATCACTTCCAGATCCTCTCAATGAACTCTGATTCATGTCCTGACCCAATACCAAAGTTGCTCTACATGGTTTTGCTTACAAAATCAACATCCTCTTTATTTTCTCCCCTATAAGTTGCTTTGTAAATGTATATATTCAGTTTATTCCTACTTCATAATGAGAAAAGTCCTCAATATAATGTAAGTTATACTTAATTTGCATATTACCATTTTGAATTTAGCTTAATATAATTTAATAAGCATTATCAATATTACAGATATTCTTTTTCCTAGGCTTCCAATGTTCTTATTCCATTACAAATAAGACTTGGAAAACCTCTCACCTTATTGATTCACATATTTACAGAATAAAGTGATTTTTCAAATATAGGATCATTATCATAAAGATTAAATGTGGATCCCATGTGATGAGAAGTAATTTAGTTAAAACTATATATGATCCATTGGCAAATCTAGAAATATGTTCTCCAGATACCAGACAATGTAGAATTTTCTTCAGAAGCAAACGAATCTCAAAAAAAGATCATTCAGATCACTAAATAAGTCTAGTCACAATCCATTTTGTCTGATTATTGCATAGTTGCAACCAGAATGTGCCTTTAACAAAGAAATTTCTACCATTTTCCCTAAAATTTTATAAGAAATCTCAGACTAAACTTTAATAAGCATCTGAATGAAAAAAAAAAAAATCACCAATTTTCATATAAATTTGTTTTTTTTCTTCTCTTTTCAAGAACTCTGTCATACTTTTGTGTGAATTTTATCAAAATAAACTTCTTTACCCACCTATGGGGGAAGAGATCTCTAAAAGACCTAGCAGACCTTTTTCCACAGGACTACCATGAACCTACTGGCTGCACAAAGCATACCTCAGTTCTTTGAAAAATTTGTTCATACTTGTAGCTGCATGCCCATAGATAATAATGATTTTGCATTGCTATCCATTATCTAGATTTTAACATATTATGAAATGACTTCCCTAGAATGTATCAGGTTGCCAAGAGGACAATCCTCTGGCGTCCAGCCAAGCACATTTCCCTACAGTATATCTGCAATGAGTCATACATGAAATACATGAAATTTTTCATTTTTCTAATGTTTCCACAACAGTTTCTGTTAAAGAAGACAACTTATTTATGAAGCAGAACAAATAAATGGAGGACATGGGGAGATGGAGAGGAGAAGGGAGTTGAGGGAAATTGGAAGGAGAGATGAACCATGAGAGACTATGGACTCTGAAAAACAACCTGAGGGTTTTGAAGGGGCGGTTGGTGGGAGGTTGGGGAACCAGATGTTTGGTAATAGGAAGGGCATGTCTTGCATGGAGCACTGGGTTTGGTGCAAAAGCAATGAACTGTTACACTGAAAAGAAATTTTAAAAAGTGAAAAAAAAAAAAAAAAGACAAACAGCACAGAGTTCAGAAAGCTTTCATGACTTAGGGATTAAGACTCATTTAAAATGGTTAACCAATGTGTATTTTTTATTTGTTTAGATGGTTATAAAGCTTTTGATCCTAAGGATTTCATTGTACACAGAGATCTAAAATGTATAGTATTCGTATGTGCCTATATCTGTGTGTTTCTGTATATATATCGTCATGAAATATCACATCAGAGAATCAGTACTGATAAATAGGTAAGTAGGTAGAGAGATACATGGAGAGATATCTGATTTATCAGTATATACTTTGTCTTTAGATTCAGACTGAAGAGAAGTTTATTTTTGCTTTTTTGTAAAACATGCTGCAGATTTTTGGAGCCAATTTTAGATCTAATGCTAGCTGTCACTTACTAGAAATGTAAACATGGATTAGTGAATCCAACTCTTTGAGCCTTTAACTCATCAGGAGAGCAGATCAGAATCATGAGATATGATCTCACACTTCTTGGAATGATTATTATCAATAATTGAACAAAATGATGTCTGTTGGAGTGGATGCGGATAAAAAACAACACTTGAGCACTATTGATGGGAATATAAATTAGTACAGCCATTATGGAAAATAGTATAGAAGTTTTTCAAACAGTTGAAAGTAAAACTATCTTAAGTTCCAACAATCCCACTTCTGGATATCTATGCAAAGGAAATAAAATGATATGAAATCAAATTTGAAGCTATACTTTACTCATGTAATCATTATTGCAGTGTGACTCACAATAGCTAAAATGTGGAAATTAATTTGACATATTCATTGACAAATGAATGGAAAAATGAAATAAAAGTATCATGGATGAACCAGGAGGACATTGAGAGAAGTGAAATAAGCCAGACATAGAAAGACAAACACTTTATAATTACAATTGTAAATGAAATCTAAAAGTCAATCTTTAGAAGAGTAGAATGGCAATTGTCAGTGACTAAAGGCAGGGAAAATTGGGAAGATGTGGGTCAAATGCTAAGTTTCCAGTATACATGTTGAATAAGTTATATTTACAGCAATTTATATATAGTTAACAACACGGTATATTGGAAATTTCCTGTTACTGGAGATCTCCCCAGTTGGTAGTATTCTTACACACACACACGCACACACACACACACACCACATACACAAGCTAAGCGAATTGGTGGATATGCACTTTGTAGTTATTAGGAAGCGTAATACTTAAATGAAACTGTGTCCCTTAGATATATTTAATTTTTGTCAATTATACCTAAATAAATTAGAAGAAAAAGCAAAAAAAAAATGACAAGACTAAATGGGATAGTTTATACTGGATGTGTCAAATCTGAGTGGCATGAGTGACCCATGCACAGTAGCTGTGATATTTTTTTACCATCTTCACCATTGCCACTAAAATCAGCAGAGTAACCATCATACATTTTTTATCCATACACATGTCATCCTTGCATTTCTCAGGGACTTTGTTCCCGAAAAGTTTCAGTACACTCCTTGGTTTGAATAAAGTATCCAACTTTGCTCTATTACTATTACTGTCACTATTACTGCACTGGAAAATTAGTGACAGGCAAAGAAAATTATATTTCATTTTCTTATTTTTACTTATTTTTTTAAATTAACTTAAAAAAATTGTCTTTGTGTCACAGAAAGCACAAGCAAAGGGAGAAGGAGAGGGGTAAGCAGGCACCGCACCAACCAGGAAGCCAGATGCAGGGCTCACTATCAGGACCCTGGCATCATGAGCTGAGCCTAAGGCAGAAGTTTAACCAACTTAGCCACCCAGGGCCCCAAGGACATTTTTTTAAAAAATATCCTAGCTAAGTACAGAAAGTAGTACAACTAGGTAAATTTTCTGTTAAGAAATCATCCTATCACTTTGGGCACACCAATCTCCTTCATATATAGGCATGCCCATAGATTGACAAAGTTTATATTTTAGAACAAAGATGCAAAGTATGCAAAAAATTAATAATGATTCAAAATTTAAAAACAAAAGAGAATCACGGCAGAGGAAGGTGTTTATGATCTGCTGGACCTGTTGGAATGGGGTAACAGTGGGATTTAGGATGGGATCTGGGGGGAAGGAGGGGGAACCAAATTTGTCAATTAAAAAAGAAAAAAGAAAAAAAAAGGACATCCTTGAAATCAACCCCTGATTGTAGACAAGTTCTCCAAAACCGGTATCTGGCACCCCTGCAACAAACTTGAGACAAGTTCTTGGATTATCTCAACAATTGGGCCCTTTTCCTTGCTGCATCCACCAGGGGGCTTCTGGACTGCACTTGGCTGGGCCTCCTGTGTGGGGTCTGTGCAGGCTGACCAGGATTAACTGACTCTCCCCGCCTTTTGGGGCTGGGCCTCCTGTGGGTCGCCCCCACAGCCCCTCTTTCTGCACAGCCCACTCCATGCCCAGCACCAACACCAGCTCCCCCAGGCCAGGCCCATCTCTGAAGCAGATGGAGCAGCGCCTCTGGAAGTCAGGTCCACACCGCGGCCTCCCCGACCTGCTGCCACCTGCTCCCAGAGGCAGTGCCCATCACTGTGGAGGCTGGAGCGGTGCCCCTGGAGGTCCTCAGAGGTTCTGGCCTCGCCAGTGGCTCCCCCCCCACACCACCCCGCTTTCCCGCGGTCTTCCTGCTCTGCCTGAAGGAGAAGCTGCTCCCCTAGAAAGACTTCTGGAAGGAAAAACACTCCTTCCAATTTCTTGGGGTCTTACTGCTGGGTGAGCCCTGTCCATTCCACAGCCTTCTGGGGAGACTTCGAGGAGGCGGCTCAGATGGCCTCCCCATCAGCGGCACAGCCTATCCTGTCTTGCTGGCCTCACCCTAGGGCATCACAATGCCTTCTTGTGATGTCACCACCATGCTCTGGTGAATCACCCAGGCACTCACAAATTGCTCTCATTCAGGTGGCCAGTCACCAGGTAGCTCAGCTGGCCAATGACCAAGGGCTTTTTCAGTGACCCTTCTGACATCATCGAATGGAAAACAGGTTAACTTTCTTCAGGATGAAAAATTCATCTTTGGGATGTATTTATAGTGAAGTTCATGGTGAGGCTGAAAGACTCAACCAGTATAAAGCAAAATGTGTCACTCAGCGTCACCATTCCCTGAAATGCTATCACCAGTATTTATGAAGACATGGACCATTAAACCCCATGAACTGTCACACTTCATGGGTAAGTTCATAATATGACATTCAAGTAAACGCTACTTTCCACTCCTCCATTAAAGCTTAAATATAAATGTAGAAAATGGTAGCTATTATGTTTGCTATGTCTTCCCAAAATAAACTTAAACCAAGAAAGGATGATGCTGTGTCCCAAGTCATTACCTTTTGCCAAAACAATATTCAGCTCTCATAGACGGGGAGAACAAAATCCAGCCTGTCAGCAGGTTCACTGTCTTCATGTCTAGCTTCCAACACAAAGCAGTGGGAGGAGGACTTAAGTTTGTCTCCTCCCTCAAATACAAGTCAATATTTATCAGATCATTCAGAACACACAATAAATGAATCAGAGATCTGAGAAAACAAATGCTGCAGGTCTACAAGTAGAAAAGGACCCACCATTCAGAAGGGAGGTGGTATTCAGATTTGAATCTGGTGTTATATAGCTTATGGGTGGGAACCTGCCTGGGGAAGCTACCACAAAGTCTTCTTAGCAGCAGATCAGAAAATGGTAACATTTAGAAGTCTGCTACTGTGGGGGTGTCCCTGGCTTAAAAATGCTCAGGTAGGGAAGCCAGGTGGAATCCTTGTCAATCCTGAGTGGCAAGATTGGTCTCAGGATCCCTGGGGTGACATGAAAATGGGTGGTGCTGAGTATGGCAGAGTTCTCAGACTTCAGAAAGTTAAAAACAAACAAACAAAAACAAAACAGCAAAACAAACATACAAACAAAAAACAAACAAACAAAAAAACCCCTATCTTTCCACCGAACTTTAGGAGCAGGAAACCTGCCTGAGAAGAGAGTGTCTAGATGCCAGTTTTCTGCTCTGTGTTGACATAAACTGCTTGCTACTGCATGGTTGTAGGATTGTTTTCCAGGGATAGGGAGGCAAAAGGCAGAAGCACAGGAGATCTGCTATGAGAGGAACGACACATTTCCATGAACATTTGGAGATCGGTGGTGAGAGTGGACAAACCTGGTGTGTTCCCGAACGTAGGGGAAAATCAGTCTTTCTCTGTTGAGGATTATATCTATTGTGGGTCTTTCCTATATGGTCTTTATGATGTTGAGTTATATTCCCTCTCTTTCTACGTGGTAGCGAGTTTTTTCAAAGAAGAAGCAGTATTTTGTGAAATGCTTTTTCTGCATCTATGGAAAATGTCATATGGTTCTTGCGTTTGTTTTTTATTTTATTTTTTGTCCATTTTTTAATGTGGTCTATCCCATTGATTGACTTGCTGAGGTTGAGTCACTTTTCAGTGCAGGAATAAATCCCTCATGGTCATATTGAATAATCCTTTAAATGTACCATTGGATCCTGTTGGCTAGTATCTTGGTGAGACTATATGCATCCTTGTTCATCAGGGATACTGGTCTGTAATTGTTTTCAGGGGGCATTCTTCTGTGGTTTTGGCCTCAAGGCAATGCTGGTCTCATAGATGGAGTTTGCTGTTTTCTTTTTTCTATTTTTTTATACTTTCAGAAATATGGGCATTAATTCTTATTTTATTACTTGGCAGAACTCCCCTGGGAAGCCATTTGTCTCTGGATACTTTTTGGGAAATTTTTGGTAATTCATTTTTTCCCCTTTTTGCTGGTTTTGGGTCTGTTTAGGTTTTCTGTTTCTTCCTCATTGAATTTTGGTAGATTATGTTTCAAGGACTGTATCCATTTATTTCACCTTGCCCATCTTTTGGCATGTATTCGCTCATAATATTTCCATATGATTGTTTGCATTTCTTGGGTTTTGCTGTGTTTTCTCCTCTCTCATTTATGCTTTTATTTATATGGGTCCTTTCTCTTATTTTTGGTAAACCTGATTAGAGGTTTAGCAATCTTATTAATTCTTTCAAAGAACCAGTTCCTAGTCACATTTCTCTGTTCTTTTATTTAATTTCTGTTTCTTTGCTTTCTGCTCTAATCTTTTTTTTAGGTTTTATGTATTTATTTGACAGAGATCACATGTAGGCAGAGAGGCAGGCAGAGAGAGAGGAAGGAAAGCAGACTCCCTGCTGAGCAGAGAGCCCGATGTAGGACTCAGTACCAGGACCCTGGGATCATGACCTGAGCTGAAGGCATAGGCTTTAATCCACTGAGCCATCCAGGTGCCCCTTTGCTCTAATCTTTATTATTTCTTATCTCCCACTGGATTTATGGTTTATGTCCTTTTTATCTCCAGTATGTTTACGTATAAGATTAGGTTGTGCATTTGATACTTTTCTTCTCTCTTGGTGGGGGGGGGGGCTTGTATTGCTATATACTTACCTCTTAGAACTGCCATTGCTGCTTCCCAGTGGTTCACAACTGTCGTATATTCAGTTTCGTTTGCTTCCATGAATTTTTAAAGTTCTTCTTTAATTTTCTGGTTGACCTATTCATTCTGAAATAGGATTCCTTTTAACCTCCATGCATTTGTGGTCCTATGTTTTCATATGTTAGATTTCAAGTTTCATAGCATTGTGGTCTGAAAATATGTATGGCATGATCTCAATCTTTTTTAAAAAGTTGAGGTCTGGAGAGTCAAGATGGCGGAGAAGTAGCAGCCTGAGACTACATCAGGTAGCAGGAGATCAGCTCGATAGCTTATCTCAACATTGCAAACACCTACAAATCCAACGGGAGAGCAAAGAGAAGAAGAACAGCAACTCTAGAAAGAGAACATCAACCACTTTCTGAAAGAACCTGTTTTTATCGCCTTTCTCCCCCCCACAATTAGGGGTCTTTTCAGATTTGGTAACAGTGCATTTTTCTGGAGTCTTTGCCACCCTTTTAGTAGTTTATTTGCTCCTTCATATCCTCTTATCTGGACAAAATGACAAGGCGGAAAAAATCACCACAAACAAAAGAACAAGAGACAGTACCGAAGGCTAGGGACCTAATCAACACAGACATTGGTAATATGTCAGATCAAGAGTTCAGAATGACGATTCTGAACATTCTAGCCGGGCTCGAAAAAGGCATGGAAGATATTAGAGAAACCCTCTCTGGAGATATTAAAGCCCTTTCTGGAGAAATTAAAGAACTAAAATCTAACCAAGTTGAAATCAAAAAAGCTATTAATGAGGTGCAATCAAAAATGGAGGCTCTCACTGCTAGGATAAATGAGGCAGAAGAAAGAATTAGTGATATAGAAGACCAAATGACAGAGAATAAGGAAGCCGAGCAAAAGAGGGACAAACAGCTACTGGACCATGAGGGGAGAATTCGAGAGCTAAGTGACACCGTAAGACAAAACCACATTAGAATAATTGGGATTCCAGAAGAAGAAGAAACAGAGGGGAGCAGAAGGTCTATTGGAGAGAATTATTGGAGAGAATTTCCCTAATATGGCAAAGGGAACAAGCATCAAAATCCAGGAGATGCAGAGAACCCCCCTCAAAGTCAACAAGAATAGGTCCACACCCCATCACCTAATAGTAAAATTTACAAGTCTTAGCGACAAAGAGAAAATCCTGAAAGCAGCCTGAGAAAAGAAGGCTGTAACATACAATGGTAAAAATATTAGATTGGCAGCAGACTTATCCACAGAGACCTGGCAGGCCAGAAAGAGCTGGCATGATATATTCAGAGCACTCAACGAGAAAAACATGCAGCCAAGAATACTCTATCCAGCTAGGCTATCATTGAAAATAGAAGGAGAGATAAAAAGCTCCCAGGACAAACAAAAACTGAAAGAATTTGCAAACACCAAACCAGCTCTACAGGAAATATTGAAAGGGGTCCTCTAAGCAAAGAGAGAGCCTAAAAGTAGTAGATCAGAAAGGTACAGAGACAATATACAGTAACAGTCACCTTACAGACTAATAATGGCACTAAATTCATATCTCTCAATAGTTACCCTGAATGTTAATGGGCTAAATTTGCCAATCAAAAGACACAGGGTATCAGAATGGATAAAAAAACAAAACCCATCAGTATGTTGCCTACAAGAAACTCATTTTAGACGCGAAGACACCTCCAGATTTAAAGTGAGGGGGTGGAAAACAATTTACCATGCTAATGGGCATCAGAAGAAAGCTGGGATGGCAATCCTTATATCAGATCAATTAGATTTTAAGCCAAAGACTATAATAAGAGATGAGGAAGGACACTATATCCTACTCAAAGGGTCTGTCCAACAAGAAGATCTAACAATTTTAAATATCTATGCCCCTAACCTGGGAGCAGCCAACTATATCAACCAATTAATAACAAAATCAAAGAAACACATCAATAATAATACAATAATAGTAGGGGACTTGAACACTCCCCTCACTGAAATGGACAGATCATCCAAGCAAAAGATCAACAAGGAAATAAAGGCTTTAAATGACACACTGGACCAGATGGACATCACAGATATATTCAGAACATTTCATCCCAAAGCAACAGAATACACATTCTTCTCTAGTGCACATGGAACCTTCTCCAGAATAGATCACATCCTGGGTCACAAATCAGGTCTCAACTGGTATCAAAATATTAGGATCATTCCCTGCATATTTTCAGACCATAATGCTCTGAAGCTAGAACTCAATCACAAGAGGAAAGCTGGAAAGAACCCAGATACATGGAGACTAAACAGCATCCTTCTAAAGAATGAATGGGGCAACCAGGAAATTAAAGAAGAATTGCAAAAATTCATGGAAAGAAATGATAATGAAAACACAAAGGTTCAAAATCTGTGGGACACAGGAAAGGCAGTCCTGAGAGGAAAATATGTAGCGGTAAAAGCCTTTTTCAAGAAACAAGAATGGTCTCAAGTACACAACCTAACCATACACATAAAGGAGCTGGAGAAAGAACAAGAAAGAAACCCTAAACACAGCAGGAGAAGAGAAATCATAAAGATCAGAGCAGAAATCAATGAAATAGAAACCAAAAAAAAAAAAAAAAAAAAAAAAAAAACAATAGAAAAAATCAATGAAACTAGGAGCTGGTTCTTTGAAAGAATCAATAAGATTGATAAACCCCTGGTCAGACTCATCAAAAACAAAAGAGAAAGGACCCAAATAAATAAAATCATGAATGAAAGAGGAGAGTTCACAACTAACACCAAAGAAATACAGACAATTTTAAGAACATACTATGAGCAACTCTACGCCAACAAATTTGACAATCTGGAAGAAATGGATGCATTCCTAGAGACATATAAACTACCACAACTGACCCATGAAGAAATAGAAAATCTGAACAGGCCCATAACCAGTAAGGAGATTGAAACAGTCATCAAAAATCTCTAAACAGGGGCGCCTGGGTGGCTCAGTGCATTAAGTTGCTGCCTTTGTCCCGGGTCATGATCTCAGGGTCCTGGGATCGAGCCCTGCATCGGGCTCTCTGCTCTGCAGGGAGCCTGCTTCCTCCTCTCTCTCTGCCTGCCTCTCTGCCTACTTGTGATCTCTCTGTGTCAAATAAATGAATAAAATCTTAAAAAAAAAATCTCCAAACAAACAAAAGCCCAGGGCCAGACGGCTTCCCAGGGGAATTCTACCAAACATTTAAAGAAGAACTCATTCCTATTCTCTTGAAACTGTTCCAAAAAATAGAAATGGAAGGAAAACTTCAAAACTCCTTTTATGAGGCCAGCATCACCTTGATCCCAAAACCAGACAAGGATCCCACCAAAAAAGAGAACTACAGACCAATATCCTTGATGAATACAGATGCAAAAATTTTCCCAAAAATTCTAGCTAATAGGATTCGACAGTATATTAAAAGGATTATTCACCACGATCAAGTGGCATTCATTCCAGGGCTGCAGGGTTGGTTCAACATCCGCAAATCAATCAATGTGATAGAACAAATTAATAAAAGAAAGAACCAGAAGCATATGATACTCTCAATAGATGCTGAAAAAGCATTTGACAAAGTACAGCATCCCTTCCTGATCAAAACTCTTCAAAGTGTAGGGATAGAGGGCACATACCTCAATATTATCAAAGCCATCTATGAAAAACCCACCGCAAATATCATTCTCCATGAAGAAAAACTGAAAGCTTTTCTGCTAAGGTCAGGAACATGGCAGGGATGTCCATTATCACCACTGCTATTCAACATAGTACTAGAAGTCCTAACCTCAGCAATCAGACAACAAAAAGAAATTAAAGGCATCCAAATTGGCAAAGAAGAAGTCAAACTATCACTCTTCGCAGATGATATGATACTATATGTGGAAAACTCAAAAGACTCCACTCCAAAACTGCTAGAACTTGTACAGGAATTCAGTAAAGTGTCAGGATATAAAATCAATGCACAGAAATCAGTTGCATTTCTGTAGACCAACAACAAGACAGAAGAAAGAGTAATTAAGGAGTCAATCCCATTTACAACTGAACCCAAAACTATAAGATATCTAGGAATAAACCTAACCAAAGAGGCTATGAATCTATATGCAGAAAATTATAAAGTACTCATGAAAGAAATTGAGGAAAACACAAAGAAATGGAAAAATGTTCCATGCTCCTGGATTGGAAGAATAAATATTGTGAAAATTTCCATGCTACGTAAAGCAATCTACACATTTAATGCAATCCCTATCAAAATACCATCCATTTTTTTCAAAGAAATGGAACAAATAATCCTAAAATTTATATGAAACCAGAAAAGACCTCGAATAGCCAAAGGAATATTGAAAAAGAAAGCCAAAGTTGGTGACATCACAATTCCGGACTTCAAGCTCTATTACAAAGCTGTCATCATCAAGACAAAATGGTACTGGCACAAAAACAGACACATAAATCAGTGGAACAGAATAGAGAGCCCAGAAATTGACCCTCAACTCTATGGTCAACTAATCTTCGACAGAGCAGGAAAGAATGTCCAATGGAAAAAAGACAGCCTCTTCAATAAATGGTGCTGGGAAAATTGGACAGCCACATGCAGAAAAATGAAATTGGACCTCTTCCTTACACCACACACGAAAATAGACTCAAAATGGATGAAGGACCTCAATGTGAGAAAGGAATCCATCAAAATCCTTGAGGAGAACGCAGGCAGCAACCTCTTCGACCTCAGCCACAGCAACATCTTCCTAGGAACAACGGCAACGGCAAGGGAAGCAAGGGCAAAAATGAACTATTGGGATTTCATCAAGATCAAAAGCTTTTGCACAGCAAAGGAAACAGTTAACAAAACCAAAAGACAACTGACAGAATGGGAGAAGATTTTTGCAAACGACAGATCAGATAAAGGGCTAGTATCCAAAATCTATAAGGAACTTAGCAAACTCAACACCCAAAGAACAAACAATCCAATCAAGAAATGGGCAGAGGACATGAACAGACATTTCTGCAAGGAAGACTTCCAGATGGCCAACAGACACATGAAAAACTGCTCCACATCACTCGGCATCAGGGAAATACAAATCAAAGCCACAATGAGATATCACCTCACACCAGTCAGAATGGCTAAAATTAACAAGTCAGGAAATGACAGATGCTGGCGAGGATGTGGAGAAAGGGGAACCCTCCTCCACTGTTGGTGGGAATGCAAGCTGGTGCAACCACTCTGAAAAACAGCATGGAGGTTCCTCAAAATGTTGAAAATAGAACTACCCTATGACCCAGCAATTGCACTACTGGGTATTTACCCTAAAGATACAAACATAGTGATCCGAAGGGGAACGTGTACCCGAATGTTTATAGCAGCAATGTCTACAATAGCCAAACTATGGAAAGAACCTAGATGTCCATCAACAGATGAATGGATACAGAAGATGTGGTATATATACACAATGGAATACTATGCAGCCATCAAAAGAAATGAAATCTTGCCATTTGCGATGACGTGGATGGAACTAGAGCGTATCATGCTTAGTGAAATAAGTCAATCGGAGAAAGACAACTATCATATGATCTCCCTGATATGAGGACATGAAGAAGCAACATGGGGGGTTAGGGGGATAGGAGAAGAATAAATGAAACAAGATGGGATTGGGAGCGAGACACACCATAAATGACTCTTAAGCTCACAAAACAATCTGGGGGTTGCTGGGCGGAGGTGGGGTTGGGAGAGGGGGAGGGGGTTATGGACATTGGGGAGGGTATGTGCTATCATGAGTGCTCTGAAGTATGTAAACCTGGTGAATCACAGACCTGTACCCTGGGGATAAAAATACATTATATGTTTATAAAAAAAAAATTTAAGTGGAGGCTAACCATAAGAGACTATGGACTCTGCAAAACAACCTGAGGGTTTTGAAGGGTCAGGGGTGGGAGGTTGGGGGAACAGGTGGTGGGTAATAGGGAGGGCACGTTTTGCGGGAGCACTGGTGTTGTGCAAAAACAATGAATACTGTTACGCTGAAAAATAAATAAATTAAAAGAAATATTAAAAAAAAAGACCCATATGAGACACAGGGAACTTTAAAAGTCCTAGAGAAATACAAGGCAGTAATCTCTTTGATGTCAGACTTAGCAACATCTTATATATCTATATCTCCTGAGACAAGAGATACAAAGGCAAAAGTAAATAATTGGGACTTCATTCAAACAGAATGTTTCTGTGCAACTAAGGAAACAATCCACAATAGTAAAAGCAAACTATGGAATCAGAGGACATAATTGAAAATGACATATTTGATAAAGAGTTAGTATCCAAAAATATAATGAACTTATAAAACTCAATACCCATTAAAGAATAACTTAATTAAAAATGAGCAGAACACATGAACAGACATTTTTTTTCCCAAGGAAGACATCCTGAGGGGCAACAGACATGAAAAAATGCTCAACATCATTCATCATTAAGGAAATGTGAATTAAAACCAAGATGAGATTCCCCTCATGAATCTGAAAAATACATATTTGGTTTCCCAGTAAATTGACCCTTAATACAGCTCTCAAAACTTGTAAATAAATTATAAGAACTCCTATCCCATCTTGCCCTGGGACCATATTGAACTATTTGTGACTTAAATTACAATATTCAAGTCTCTATGGACTTCCCCAGGTGAGCACGCATGAAAGAGAAGTCCTATCTTTAATCTCTAGGAAATGAAGAACAGCCAATATGCTTTTAGCTGAAGCCCATTCAAAATGTTACATTAGCCTTTCAGTATGCAAGCATTCAGGACAGTTGCCAGCACAAATTCCAAGTAACTCCTGCCCTAAGACTGGGAATGATAATGACATAGCTAAGGTAGATTGATGACAAGTGCCTCAGTAGTGGCCTGGTTCCTTAGAGTTGATCTGACTATAGGCCCTACCCGCCAGTGAATTCTTCTCAGAGGACAGTGCAGTTAAAGTAGTTTGGTACTACTTCATCTCTCTGAAAAGTCTGATATATTTCAATTCAAGCCCAAGGAAGACCCACACTTGGCCCCTAACAACAGAGGGACCAAACAGTGCCCACAACTGGAAAGGGAGTCACTTCAGATAACTGAATCAAAGGCAAAAGTGACTTAGCCACAATACCAGGTGCTAAAAACCCACACAGTGGATATGTTTGAAGCATCAGCTGACGGTGAAATGGCCACATTGCACTGCAAGGCATTACAGAACCTCTTCTTTATAAGGTCACTAGTTTCAAGAAGAGGAGACATAGATGACAGTCATAACACCCAGAAACAAATACAGAGAGTGGAATAAAATGAGGAGACAAAGAAATGCATCCCAAATGAAAATCAGAAAAGAATTTCACAGACACCAAAATGAAACCAAGTTAATATGCCTGATAAATAATTTAAAGTAGTGATCATAAAGATATTCATGACCCTTGAGAGAAGAGTAGAGGATATCAGTAAGACCCTCAACAAACAGAGAGAAAAACAGAAAAAAAAAAACTACTTAGTAATAAAGAACATAATAAATGAAACTTAAAATACAATAGATGGAATAAATAGCAGGCAAGAAGAAGAAAAATGAATCAAGCGACCTGGAGGACATAAGAATAGAAATTAATCAAACTGAGCAGGTGAGAGAAAAAAAAAAGCAAAATGAGAACAGACTTAGGGGCTCCTGGGTGGCTTAGTCTATTAAGGATTCAAATCTTTATTTCATCTCAGGTCCTAATCTCAGAATCCTGGGATCAAGTCAAGTTGTGTTCCCTGCTCAGTGGAGAATCTGCTTCTCTCTTCTTCCTCTCCTTTTGTCCCTCCCCTGATCCCTCTCTCCCTCAGTCTCTCTCAAATAAATATATATTTAAAAAACTAAAAACTTAAAAAAAAAACACTTTATAATAAACTTAGGGAACTCAGCAATATCATCAAGTATAATGACATCTTCATAATGGGGATCTCAGAAAAAGAATATAAAGAAGTGGCAGAAAATGTATTTGATGAAATAATAGGTAACAATTTCACAAATAAGGGAAAGAAAACAAACCCAGACGCAGGAGGCACAAAAAGCACCTAACAAAATCATCCCCCTAAAGTCCACAGTAAGAATGCGGTAATAATGGGGCACCTGAGTGGCTCAGTGGATTAAGGCCTCTGCCTTCCACTCAGGTCATGATCCCAAGGTCCTGAGATTGAGCCCCACATTGGGCCTGCTTCTCCACGGGGGAGCCTGCTTCTGCCTCTCTCTCTCTCTGCCTGCCTTTCAGCCTACTTGTGATGTCTGTCAAATAAATAAATAAAATCCTTAAAAAAAGAAATGTGGTATTAAAGTGGGAAAAAGTAGTAAAAATTAATAATTAAAATGTCAAAAATTAGTGATAGAAAATTTTAAATGGAGTAATCGCTATGTGATGTATATGTACGTGATGACTCCCTAAATCATATTAATGAAATCAATATTGAATTGTATATTAACCAACTAAAATTTAAATAAATATTTGAACCAAACAATAAATAAGTAGAATAAATAAGTAGAATAAATAAATAAATAAATAGCAGTAAGAAGAAAGAAAGCGGTTACTCACCGGTGACACCCCTTCAGGCTATCAGTTGATATTTCAGCAGAAAAATTGTTGTCCAGAATGGAATGGCCTTTCAAAGAGCAGAAAAGGGGAAAAATATAGCCAAGAATACTGTAACCATGAAGGGTATCATTCGGATTACAAGGATAGATAAATAGTTCCCAGACAAGTAAATTTAAAGGAATCAATGACCACTGAAATAACCCTACCAGAAAAGTTAATGGGGACCTACTGAATGTGAATGAAAAACCATAATTAAAAGTAAAAAAAAAAAGTAGAAAGCATAAAAGCATGAAAAAATAAGTATGTTTCAAAATATCAGTCAGCGGTGTCAGAAAGTTAAAGAATGTAAAACATGACCCCATACACCTAAATTGTAGATTGAAGGGAGGTAAAGAATGTATTTACCTGCATTACCTCACCTTCATATAGACTGTTATATGCTGACCAAGTTAGAGAAAAACCAAATGGTAGCCACATATAAAAAGACAATAATCAATATGCTAAAAATATAGAAAATGAATTCACTGAAGAAAACCAGCAAACTATGAAAGGAGCAAAAGAAAAAGATCGGAAAAGAACTGCAAAAAAATAAGATGACAGTGGAGTAGGAGGACACTAAACTTGCTTTGTCCCAGGAAACACAAAGATAACTATAAAATCATCATAAATACCCCAGAAATAGACATGAAGACTGAGAAAACAAAATCCATGTCTAAAAGGAAAGAGGAAACATTAGACATTGTTTGGTGGAGAAGTGGATCCTGAGTGCTGTGTAGGAAAGGAACCTATGATCATAAACAAAGGTGAGAGAGGCGCTCACAGGATAACTCACAGAAATATTTCCCCCAAAGCTCTGGCTTGCAAAATGAGGGGACTGAATACCTTGATTTCCTTCAACCAGCGAGACTTAAAGCCTGGAGTTTTAAAGGTCAGTGGGCTTGGATGGGATGGAGCCCTGAGTGCACTGGACTGCCCCTCAAAGGAAGGTGGAAAAACAGCATAGGACAAACAGACTCAGAGGCGACATTCACAGAGATGCTTCTCCAGGAAGAAAGGAGCTGCCTGGCACCACCTTCACATAAATACTGAGCACCTGCAAGAAGCAGTGCAACCCCAAAACAGGTTGCCTAACTTGCTTACACTAAGCTCCACACCCATGCGTTCTGCTGTGATGCTCATCTTTGTCCTGTTTTTCTGTTTCAGCATCATTGCTCCTCAAGCAGAAGACAAGCCCATGCTCCTGCCCACACCATGTTTCTTTACAACAGGGTTCCTCAGTTCCTCAGTTTTTAAAGAAGTGGTATCAGTTCTCATCTCACAAGTGGACAAGGGCACACCTAGTTAAAACTCACCACATTCAGGCCCAGTACCAAACACTGCCCATCGCAGACAAGGAAGTCCTCTGGAGATGACCGGTCTGAAGGAAGGATCAGCCAAAACAAAAGAGCAACGTTCACAAAAAACACAACTGTATATGATGGCACCAAAAACCATGAGAATAACCTTAACTGATAGGGTGAAACACCTGTACTCTGAAAACTACAAAACATTGATGAAGGAAATTGAAGAAAACACAAAGAATTGGAAAGATACTCCATGCTCATACATAGGAAGCAATAAAATTATTTTTACTTTCTCAAGATTTTATTGAAATTCTAGTTAGTTAACATATAATGTAATATTGGTTTTAAGAGTAGAATTTAGTAATTCATCCCTTATATTTTGCACCCAGTGCTCATAACAAAAAGTGCCCTCCCTAATAATCTATTATACTCTTTTCACATCTCCTGTCCACCTCCTTTCCAGAAACCCTCAGTATGCTCTCTATAGTTAAGTCCATCTTTTTTTTTTTTACCCCACCCCTATGTTCATCTTTTTCTTTCTTTCATTACACCTATGGGTGAGATCCTATGTATTTATCTTTCTATTTCACTTAGCATAATGCACTCCAGCTTCATCCATGTTGTGGCAAATGGCAAGATTTCTTTCTTTCTTTCTTTCTTTGGATGGCTGAGTAACATTTCATTGTGTACATATACACCACATCTTCCTTAACCATTCATCAGTTGAAGGACATTTGGGCTTTCTCCATAATTTGGCTATTTTTGATAATGCTGCTATAAACATCGGGGTACATGGACACCTTTGAATCTGCACTTTTGTATACTTGGGTAAATACCTAGTAGTGCAATTGTTGGATTGCAGGGTAGTCCTGTTTTTAATTGTCTGAAGAACCTTCATACTGTTCTCCAGAGTGGAAAAGCCACTTTGCATTCACACCAATGGAGTAACATGGTTCCCTTTTCTCTGCATCCTTGCCAACATCTGTTGTTTATTATGTTGTTCATTTTCGCCATTCTGACAGGTGTGAGGTGGTATCTCATTGTGGTTTTCATTTGTATTTCCCTGATGATGAGTGATGTTGAGTATCTTTTCATGGGTCTTAAGATATCTGGATGTCTTCTTTGCAAAAATGTCTATTCATGTCCTTTGCCCATTTCTCACTTGGATTATTTTGGGGGGACTGTTGAGTTTTATAATTTCTTTATAGATTGTGGATACTAACCCTTTATCAGGTATGTCATTTGCAAATGTCTTCTCCCATTCTACAGATTGCTATGAAGTTTTGTTGATTGCTTGCTTTGCTGTACAGACATGTATTTTTTTGCTGTTGTTGTTTTATTTTTTGTTTGTTTGTTTGTTTGTTTCTGAAGAACTTTCAATAGATCATTTCTGGTTTGGTTTTCCTTGCCTCCGGAGAGGTGTCTAGTGAGAGTTGCAATGATCAATGTTAAAAATGTTTCTCTCCTTCCCTTTAACCCTGCAATTGCACTACTGGGCATTTACCCCAAAGATACAGATGGATTGAAAAAAATGACCATCTGTACCCCAATGTTTATAGCAGCAATGGCCATGGTCGCCAAACTGTGGAAAGAACCAAGATGCCCTTCAACGGACGAATGGTTAAGGAAGATGTGGTCCATATACACTATGGAGTATTATGCCTCCATCAGAAAGGATGAATACCCAACTTTTGTAGCAACATGGATGGGACTGGAAGAGATTATACTGAGTGAAATAAGTCAAGCAGAGAGTGTCAAGTATCATATGGTTTCACTTATTTGTGGAGCATAACAAAGAACATGGAGGACATGGGGAGATGGAGAATAGAAGGGAATTTAAGGAAATTGGAAGGGGAGATGAACCATGAGAGACTATGGACTCTGAAAATCAACCTTAGGGTTTTGAAGGGGCAGGAGTTGGGAGGTTGGGGGAACCAGGTGGTGGGTAATAGGGAGGGCACGTATTGCATGGAGCACTGGGTGTGGTGCAAAAATAATGAATACTGTTACACTGAAAATAAATAAAATAAATAAATAAATATTTAAAAAATGTTGCTCTCTTTACTCTCCTCCTTTGATGGTTTCCTGTTGCATATTTATGCCTTTCCTCCATTTTGAATTTATTTTTGTGTACGCTGTAGGAAAGTGGTCCAGTTTCTTTTTTGTTTGAGGATTTTATTTCTTTATTTGCCGGAGAGAGCATAATCAGGGATAGGAGCAGTCAGAGGGTGAAGCAGGCTCCCTGCTACATAAGGAACCCAAATCAGGACTCAATTCCTGGACCCTGGGATCATGACCTGAGCCAAAAGGCAGATGCTTAACCAAAAGAGCCACCAAGCCATCCCAAGTTTTTCTTTTTTAATGTATAATTGATTAATTTATTTGAGAGAGAGAGAGTGCAGGGGGAGGAGCAGAGGAGAGGGACCAGCACACTCTGCGCTATGCAGAGTGCCTGATGCAGGGCTTGATCTCAATATCATAAGCCAAAACCAAGAGTCAGATGCACAAGTGACTGAGCCACTCAGGTTCCCCAAGAAAATGGTCCAGTTTCATTCTTCAGCATGTTGCTGTTCAGTTTTCCCAACACTATTTGTTGTCTTATTTAGATTGGGTAGTCTTTTCTGTGTTTTCGTAGATTAGTTGATCATAGAGTTGTGGGTCCATTTGTGGGTTTTAGTTCTGTTCCATTGATCTATGTGTCTGCTTTTGTGCAAGTACCATACTACTTTAATGACTACAACTTTGTAATATATCTTGAAGTCTGGAATCTCAATGCCTCTAGCTTCATTTTTCTTCTTAATGTTGCTTTCACTGTTAGTGGTCTTTTGTAGTTCCACACATGTTTTAGCAATGTTTCTTCTATCTTTAGGGGAAAATGATATTGGTAATCTGACAGGGACTTTATTAAAAGTATTGTTGAGATTTGGTAATATAGAACATTTTAATAATATTTTTTCTTCAATGAATATGTGATTTTTTTTCATTTCTTTGTGTCATCTTCAATTTCTTTCATGATTGTTCTACAGTTTTAGAGTACAATATTTTTACCTCTTTGGGTAGATTTATTTCTAGGTTTCTTATGGTTTTTGTTGCAAATGTAAATGGGATTGAATCCTTAATTTCTCAGTTTGCTGCTTCATTATTGGTGACTAGATACATAACAGATTTCTGTGTATTGATTTTGTGTCCCATGACTTTGCTGAATTCATGTGTTAGTTCTATCAATTGTTTGGTGGTGACATTTGGGTTATCTACATGGAGTAACTTGTCATATGTTTATAGTGGATATTTGACTTCATTCTTCCCAATTCAAGGCAATTTGCATCATTTTTGTCTGATTTCTGAAGTTAGGACATCTGTAATATGCTAAAAAATGGTGATAGTGGGCATCCCAGTATTGTTCTGTACTGTAGAGAAAAGGTCATAAAGTTTCCCCACTGAGGAGGAATTTAGTTATGAATTTTTCATATATCACCTTTGTGATATTGAGGCATATTCCCTCTATCTCTACTTTTGCAGGATTTTTATCAAGAATCAATGCTGTAATATTTCACACATTTTTCTGCATGGATTGTGTCATTCTTATCACTTTTTAAAAAATTAATGTGGTTTATCACATTATTTGATTCGGCAGTATTGAATGACACTTACACTCCAGGAATATATCCCACTTGAGCATGATGAATAAATCTTTAATTGTACTCTTCGATGTAACTTGTTAGTGTCTTTTTGAGAATTTTTGCATCAGTGTTCTTCAGGGATACTGGCCTGTAATTTTCCTTTTTAGTGGGATCATTGTCTGCTTTGGGAATGAAAGTAATGCTGGCTTCACACAATGAGTTTGGAAGCTTATACATTTCTATATTATAAAACTATTTGGGAAGAAGAGTTATTAAGTCCTCTTTCAGTGTTTGGTAGAATTCTCCTGGTAAATCTCTGGCCCTGGACTTTTGTTTGATCAGAGATTTTTGATTACTGTTTCAATTTCTTTGCTGGTTATGGGCCTGTTCAAATTTTCTATTTCTTCCTCTTTCAGTTTTAATAGTTTATGTATTTTTAGGATTCTATCCATTTCTTCCAGATTGCCCAATCTGTTGGCAAAATTTTTTCCCTAATGTTCTCTTTGACTGTTTTGTTTCTCTGGTGTTGGCAGTGATCTCTCCTCTTTCATACATGACTTTATTTACCTGAGTCCATTTTTTTTTCTTTTTGATACATCTGGCTGTGTTTTACCAATTGTGTTAACCTTTTCAACTAACTAGCTCATAGTTGCATTGATTTGTCATTCTCTATTTTCTGTTTTTCTTTCATTTATTCCTGTTGTATTCTTATTTTTTTTTCTTCCTTCTCGTGGATATAGGCTTCATTTGCTGTTCTTCTTCTAGTTCCCTAGTTCCTTGAGGTATAAGTTGAAATTGTGTATTTGAGACTTTTCTTCCTTCTTCAGATAAGCATGCATTGCAATGTACTTCCTTCCTTAGACCACTCTTGCTGCATCCCAAATATTTATGGATGTTGTATTTTCCTCATTAATTTTTAAATGTAATCCTTTAAAGACTTCATTCATTCATTCATTCATCAGAGAGACCATAAGCAGAGGGAGCAACACACAGAGGGAGAAACAGGTTCTCTGCCTAGTGAGGAGCCTGATGTGGGACTCAAACACAGGACTCTGGGATCATAACCCCAGCCAAAAGTAGACCCTTAATGATCTGAGCCACCCAGGCATCCCGATTTTTTATTTATTTCTTCTTAATTTCCTGGTTAATTCATTCATTCTTTTGTACTATGTCCATTGATGCTCATTTATTTGTGGTCTTGTGGTTGACCTTATATTTCATAGTGTTCTGGTCTGATAATGTGCATGGTATGATCTTAATATTTTTGTACATATTGAGAAATGATTTGTGATTGACTGTGCAATCTATTCTGGAGAATGTCCCATGTATAATGGAAAATAACGTGTATTCTCTTTTAGGAAGAAATGTTCTGAACATGTCTTATGAGTCCGTCTGTTCCAATGTGTGAGTCAAACAAGCATTTCCTTGTTGACTTTATGCTTAGATTATCTTTCTGTTGTTATAAGTGAGGTTTTAAAGTCCCCTACTGCTATTGTATTTTGATCCAGGACTTTAATTACATTTGTAATTAATTTTTTTTAAATTTGGGAGCTCCCTAGTTGGAGCATAAATATTTATAATTGTTAGATCTTCTCATTGGATAGGCCTCTTAATTATGAATAGTGCCCTTTTTCATCTCTTTATGCTCTTTCATTTAAAATCTAGTTTTTCCAACATAGGTATGGCTACTCCAGCTTTCCTTTGACATGCATTAGCATGATAAATTGTTCCCTATTCCTTCACATTCATTTTGCTGTTATATTTAGCTCTAAAAAGACTCTCTTCCAGGAAGCATTATAGATGGGTACGGCTTTTATATCTATTCTGACACACTATGTCTTTGATTGGAACATCATCCATTTCCATTCGGGCTGATTATTAATAGATCTGAATTTAGTAAGATTGTATTACCTGTAAATTCATTGTTTCTAGAGTTTTTCTTTGTTCTTTCTGACCATTGTTACTTTTGGTTTTTCTTTCCCACTCAAAGAGTCTCTTTTACTCTTACTTACACGACTGATTTAGTGGTCCTAGACTCCGTTGTAATTGTCTCAGAAACTCTTTATCTCTTATGCTATTCTGAGTGACAACATTGTTGCATAAGATATTCCTGGCTGTATATTTTTCCCCTTCAGCATGTTGAATATATTAGGCCACTCTCTCTTGGCCTGCCAAGTTTATGTGGACAGATCTGTTGCTACCTTTACTGGTTTTTCTTTGTGAGTTTGGGGCCTCTTCTGTCTTGCTACTTTCCTTCTCTCTGTATTTTGTAAATTTTACTAGAATATCATCTTGGTGTTGGTTTTCTTTTGTTGAATCTGATGGGAGATCTCTGTGCCTCCTGGATTGGGATGTCTTCCTTTTCCCAGACTAGAGAGGTTTTCAGCTATAATTTCCTCAAATAAACCTGTCCTTCCCCCCCCCTTCTTTTGGGATTCTTATCATACAACTATTAATGACTTTTATGGAGTTGCTGAGTTCTCTAAGTTTACCTTCACGATAATTTTTTTTTGCTTATTCTTTTCAGCTTCATGTTTTCCACAATGTTATCTTCTGTATCAATTGTCTTTTACTTATCTTTTTTCAATCCGTATGTTCATTACATCCCGTCAGGTTTGCATCTGAGTTACAACATTTTTATTTCAACCTGACTTATTTTTGAGTCTTATAGTTCTTTAATAAGGGCCTCCTGGTATCTTCAATGCTTTTATAAAGCCAGATTATATGCTTATGATTGTTCCTTTAAATTCTGCCTCACACATATTACTTATATCTATTTTGTTTAGATCCCCATCTGTGACCTTTTATTCTTTCTACTGGGATGAATCTTCCATCTCGTAATTTTGTATAGGTGTTGGTCTTCTTCTCTGTGTTAGATAATATATTATGTTTCTAGCTCTGTGAATAACAGTTATATAAAGAAGAGGTCATATAATGTCTAGGACCTGACACTGGTGACTCCAATATTTCTGGTGTATGTTCTGTGCATGCTGTTTCTGTGTTTTGATTGCTCTTTCCCTCAGGTCAATCCTCTTCAGAATTCCTCCTTCCTATATTCAGAAGTGTTTGACTGTTTCAAGTTTTAACTAAGTGCCTTTTGGTCTTCCTGCTAAGAGACATTAGATCCTATTTCCCCTAGATCCACAGTTCAAACAGCAGTCTTGGTCAGTACACATGGTACCAGAGTGGAGGGGGGTGTTGTGTTCTTCTTCTTAGGTGGGGCTTCTCTGACTTTTAGGAACACTTGCCTAGTAAAAATGCTCCTGCAGACCACAAGGGTCAGGGCTTGTTGTAAGGGACCCAAGCCTCCAATGTGTGTGCTGTTCTGGCCCCTGAAGTTTGTCCTACTGATACATAAGGGTAAAAATGGCATCACCCAGCTATATTGTCCCTAGAGAGGGGTGTTTGTGAACCCTGCTGTTCAAGAAGGCCTCGCAGAACAGTGAACAATCTCACCTTGTTCCTCCTAGGCTTCCCTCAAATTCCTGCCTGTGTCCCAAATTACTGCCCATCCAGTGGTCTAGTGTTACCATGTTTTATCTCAGGTTTTCTGGATGGATTTACTCTCCAAGTTTGAAGGACCCTTCATGGTGAGGATCCATGCTGATCCTCTTGGGGATCGTGCTCTGACATATGCCAGTTTTTCCCAGAAGGGCAGTCATCTGAACATACAGGGGATCAGACTTTATGGTAAAGCAGAGAAAAAAGCTTGTGTCCAGTTTAGCTATCCCCAGTAGCTGCTTCTATTACTGTGCTATTGGACTGGTCAGCTCAATGGTGTCCGTTGGTTACTTTGTCACTGGAGAAACAGTCCCACCCCTCTCAAATGCACACTAAGAAGGGGAGTTATGTCTCCCAGTGTGACACAGGATACTTCAGACCACACAGTGCAATCCCTGGCCTCTGTCTTACTTCTCCACTATAGTACCCCTAGCACCACTAAACTCCACATAGTTGATTGTTGCAAGCAATTTGCAAAACTATGGAGGTTCCTTAAAAAGTTAAAATTAGAATGGCCCCACTATCTAATCATTGAACTACTAGGTGCTTATGCAAGAATACAAAAGTACTAATTCAAGGGAATACAGTCATCAAGAAATTTATGACATCATTATCTACTGTAACCAAATTCTGGAGATAGTCTACCTGTCCACTGACTGATGAATGGACAAATAATATGTCATACAGAGGGATATTACTCACTGTAAAAAGAAAGACATCTTTCCATTTACAACTGCATTTACAGTCTCCCATGTAACTATGGATTAGAGAGTATAATGTTAAGCAAATAAGTCAGTCAGAGAATACAACTATCATACCATTTCACTCATACAGACAATTGAAGGGGGAAAATGAGCAAACTGGAGAGAGAGAGAGAGAGAGGAGGGAAGGAAAACCAAGAAACAGACACTTAACTGTGAGTGAATAGATAACAAAAGGGAGTTGGTTCATGTGATGGTAATCATAGGTGATAGAGAATAGCAAATGTACTTGCTGTGATGAATAATTTTTTTTAAATTTTAATTTATTCTTTCACTGTTTCAAGATTCATTGTTTATGCATCACACACAACACTAGATGTTTTATGGAAGTGTTCAAACCCTGTATTGCACACCTTAAACAAATTACACTGCTTATTAACTAACCACAATTTAAATGAAACTTAAAAAAAGAACAGTACTACAAATCCAGCCACAAAGCAATTAACAAAATGGCAATAAACACATATATATCAATAATTACTTTGAATTTAAATGAACTGAATGCTTCAGTCAAAAAACATGATGATGGAATGGATTTTTAAAACAAGAAAACTCATCTATCTTCTGTTTATAATAGTCTGATTTTAGATCTAAAGACTCATGCAAATTTAAGCTGTTGGGATTAAGAATCATTTACTATGAGAATGTGTGTTATAAGAAAGCAATGTTGGAATTTGTTATAACGACAAAGGGCATAAAAGAAAAACTGTAAAAAGAGGGATAGAAGGAAACTATATAATTATGAAAGGGACAATCCAACGAGAGGATAAAAAAAATTGTAAACATTCATGTACTCAACATGGGCGTACCAAATGCATAAAGTAATTAATGACAAACATAAATAAACAATGAAGAGTAACATAAAAATAATGAGGACATTAAATGCCCATTTACATCAGAGGATAGATCATCCAAACAGAAAATGAACAAGGAACCAGTAGGTTTTATTTTTGGACTAGATAGATTTAACATATATTCAGAAATTTACATCCTAAAACAGCAGAATGCACATTTTTTTCAAGAGCATATGGAATATTCTCCAGAAATGATCACATGTTATGCCACATTATCTCCAAAATTTTTAAAAGATCAAAGTTATACCATGGAACCTTTAAGACCACTAGAAATCAAGCAAAGAAGAATTCCAGGAAGAGCTCAAGTAAATGGAGATTTAATAATGTGATTCTAAACAATGAATGGCTCTACCAAGAAATCAAGGAGGAAGTCATAAAACACATGGCCACAAATGAAAATGAAAAGATAATGTCCCAAAATCTTTGGGGGGGGGGTAGGAAAACTGTTCTAAGTGGAAAGTATATAGCAATACAGGCCTACATCATATAGCATGAATAAATCTCAAGTACAAAAGATTACGTATGAAGGAGGTAAAAGAGCAAAACAAACAACTAAAAAACAGTGGAAAGAAATAAAAGGGGACACCTGGGTTGCTCGTTGGGTTAGGCCTCTGGCTTTAGCTCAGGTCATGATCTCAGGGTCCTGGGATGGAGCCCCACATCAGGCTCTCTGCTCAGTGGGGAGCATGCTTTCCCTCTCTCTCTCTGCCTGTCTCTCTGCCTACTTGTAATCTCTGTCTCTCAAATAAATAAATAAAATCTTTAAAAAATATATAAAAATGTAAAAAAGAAATTAAAGGATTAGAACAGAAATAAAGACAGAGAAAATAAAATTTTAGAAAGGAAAATAGGGACAGAACTGTAAAAGTAGAGCATAGTACTTTGAAAAGATCAAGAAAATTGATAAATCTTTACCAAACTCAAAAAAAATATAAAGGACTCAAATGAATGAAATCATAAATTAAAGAGAAGAAGTAACAACTGACATCACATATATACAAAGGGTAACAAGAGAATATAATGAAAAATTCTATACCAAGAAGTTGGACAACCTAGAAAAAATTGATAAATTCCTAAAGAGACAAAACCTTCCAAAACTGAATCAGGATGAAATAGAAAAATCGACAGACTGATTACTAGCAATAGAATTGAATGAGGAATCAAGAAACTCACAAAGAACAAAAATCCAGGACCATATGGCTTCAAGGTGAATTCTACCAGAACTTATAGAAAAGTTAAAACCTAGCCTTCTAAAACTATGCCAGAAATACAAGAGGAAGTGAAATGTCCACATTCATTTTATGAGGCTATCATTACCTTGATACCAAAACCAGATGAAGATACAGTGAAAAATTAAAAATAAATTTTAAAAAAGTAAGAGAGAGAGAAGGAGAAATCGATCTACAGGGCAATGATTCTGATGAACATATATGCAAATATCCTCAATAAAATATTAATGAAGAGAATCTAAAAATACTTCTAAAAACTAATTCATCACTATCAGGTTGGATTTATTTATGAACCCAAAGGTAGTACAATGGTTTCAAATCACTCAGCGTGCTACATTACATCAGTAAGAAAGCAAAAAGCCCTATGATTATTTCAATAGACGCAGGAAAAGTGTTTGACAGAAAATCACCCCGTACAAAGGACGTTTTGAGGAAATATAACAGTAGCTAATAAAGGCTGTATATGAAAAAAGAAAATAAAATAACAAATAAAAACACAGCTAATATCATACTCTACTGAAAAACTGAGAGCTTTTACCCTACAATCAGGAATAAGACAAAGAAATCCACTCTAAACACTTTGATTCAATGCAGGACATGAATCCCTAGACACAGCAATGAGAGAATAAAAATAAATAAAGGCATCAAAATTAGTAAGGAAAGAGTAAAATTTTAAACATTCACTGGAGACATAATTACATAGGAAATCATAAGGACCTCAGCAAAACATCACTATAAAACCACTAAACATCACAAAAAATGAAAAAGGAATTCAAGAAGGTTGTAGGACACAAAATAACCACACATATATCCATTTCATTTCCATAAACTAATAATAAGTAAGAAGGAAGCAAAAATTAAGAAAAAAAAATTGCATTTGTGATTGCACCAAAAATCATAAAATACCTAGGAATGTATTTAAACAAGGCAGTGAAACACCTGTAATCTGAAAGCTATAAAATATATGTGAAAGGAATTAAAGATGACACAAACATAGGGAAAAACATTCCATGTTCATGGATTAGAAAAACTAATATTGTTAAAATGTACACTACCCAAAACATCTACACATGCAATGCAATCCCTATCAAAATGTCAAAAGCTTTTTCTTTCCCAGAATTTGAACAACCTTCAAATTTATATGGGACTAGGAAAAAGGATGCAGGGCAGGCAAAGCTGTCTTGAAAAAGAAGAACTGAGTTGGAGGTACCACAATTCCAGATTTGAAGTTATCTTATAAAGCTATAGTAATTAAATGAGCATGGCACAGTTGGTCTGTAGTTCTCCTTTTTGACGGTG
Organism: Meles meles; assembly: GCF_922984935.1. NCBI lineage: Eukaryota > Metazoa > Chordata > Mammalia > Carnivora > Mustelidae > Meles > Meles meles. The sequence goes on from NW_025721119.1 coordinate 783,203, forward strand.
TCTTTGCCTGGTTTAGGGACCAAGGCAAGGGTATGGACATTTTCCTTCTGTTCACATTTTTTTAGATATTTATTGAAGATTAGGTATTATTTCTTCTTTAAATGTTTGGTAGAACTCCCCTGGGATGCCATGTGGGCCTGGACTCTTTTTTTCAGGGAGGTTTTTGATTACTGTCTCAATTTTCTTACTGGTTATTGTTCTAGTCAGATTGTCAGTTTTTTCCTCTTTCAGTCTTGGTAGTTTATAAATTTCCAGGCAGGCATTCACTTCCTCCAGGTAGCTTAATTCATTGGAATATAGTTGCTGATAATAATTTCTAACAATTGTTCTATTTTCTTGGTGTTAGTCGTGAACTCTCCATTTTCATTCCAAATTTCATTAATTTGGATCCTTTCCATTTTCTTTTGGAAGAGTCTGGCTAGAGGTTTCTTGATCTTATTAATTCTTTCAAAAAACCAGTTTCAGGTCTTGTTGATCTACTCTAATGTTTCCTTTTTCTGGTTTCTATTTCATTATTTTCTGCTCTCTTTATTATTTCTCTCCTGCTTCCTTTGGGTTTAATTTTTTGTTCTTTCTCCAGTTCCTTTAGGTGTAAGGTTAGCTTGTGCAGTTGGGATCTTTCTAGTTTTTTTTGAGTGAGACTTGCATGGCTATGTACTTCCCCCTTGGGACTGCCTTTGCAATATCCCACAGGTTTTTGACCAATGTGTTTCTGTTCTCCTTGGTTTCCAAGAATTATTTAAATTCTTCCTTAAATCCCTGGTTAACCCAAACATTCTTTAGTAGGATGGTCTTTACCTTCCATCTGTTTGAATTCCTTCCTTTTTTTTGGGGGGGGGGATTTAGTTTCAGTTTCAAAACACTGTGGTCTGAAAATAGACAGGGGATATTCTCAATCTTTTGGTATTGGTTGAGACCTGATTTGTGACCTAGTGTCTGCTCTATTCTGGAGAAGGTTCTATGTGTATTTGAGAAGAATGTGCATTCTGTTCTTTTAGGGTGGAATGCCCTGTATATATCTATGTAGTCCATCTGGTTCCACTTTTGGGACATAAATATTTTCAATTGTTAAATCTTCTTGTTAGAGCAATCCTTTAAGAATGATATAGTGTCCTTCTGTATCTACAGTCTTTAGTATAAATCTAATTTGTTTGATATGGAAATTGCTGCCCTAGCCTTCTTTTGAGGTCTATTGGCATAAAAAAAAATGGTTCTGTATCCCCTTACTTACAGTCTGGATGTATCTTTAAGTTCAAAATGGGTCTCTTGTAGACATCAAATGGACAGGTCCTGTCATTTTATCCAATCTGCAACCCTGTGTCATTTCATGGGAGCATTTAGTCTGTTCACATTGACAGTGACTGTGAAAAATATGGTTTTAGTGCCATCATGTTGTCTGTGAAGTCCCTGTTTCTACATATTGCCTCTGTAATTTCGGATCTATATTACTCCTGGAGTCTTTTTTCTTTCAGTCAACCCCTCTCACCTTAATATTTCTTGCAGGCCCAGCTTGGTGGTCACATATCCTTTCAGTATCTGCCAGTCCTGGAAGCTCTTTTATCTTTTGTTCCATTCTAAATGACAGCCTTCCTGGACAAAATATCCTTGGCTGCATGTTCTTCTCATTTAGTAACCTCAATATGTCTTGTGAGCCTTTTTTGGCATATCAGGTCACTGTGAACAGGTCTGATGCTTTTCTAATGTTCCTCCTTCTGTACATAAGAAATCTCTTCCCCCTAGTAGCTTTTAGGATTGCTTCCTTGGTTCTAAGATTTGTGAGATTTACTATTATACATCAGGGCATTGATCTGTTCTCATTAATTTGGGGAGTGGTCCTCTCAGCCTCTTGGACAGGAATGCTTGTTTCCTTCCCCAGATGAGGGAAATTTTCAGCTATGATTTTCTCAAATACATCTTCCTGTCCTCTCGCCCACCCCAGGGATCCCAATAATTCTGACACTGGAATGTTTACTGTTGTTATTAATCTCTCAGTCTGATCTCTTTGGCTTTTAGGTGTTTATCTTAGGCCTCCACAGTTTCCTTTTTTTTCTATGATCTTACCTTTTTGTTCACTGACTCGTTCTTCTGGCCCATTTATTCTGGCTGTCAGAGTATTAATTTTAGACTGAATCTCATTAATATATATATATTTTTAGATTTTATTTCTTTATTTGACAGAGAGAGATCACAAGTATGCAGAGATGCAGGCAGAAAGAGAGAGAGAGAGGATGAAGCAGGCTCCCCGCCGAGCAGAGAGCCTGATGTGGGGCTTGATCCCAGGAGCATGGGATCATGACCTGAGCCGAAAGCAGAGGCTTTACCCCACTGAGCCACCCAGGCGCCCCAACACATAAATCATTGCTAAGGAGAATTGCAGTAAAAATTTACATTTAATAAACAAAAAATTTCTCAAATCAATAAACAAATGTTATAATTTAATCAACTAGAAAAAGAAAGTAAAATTTAAACCCAAAGCTTGAAAAGGGAGAAATATTAAAGATTACAGCAGAGATGATAACAGTATAGAAAACGCAGCATAGAAAGACATCAAAACTAATCAAGATTCTTTGAAAATCGACAAAACCTTAACTATATCAAACACAACAACAACAAAAACAAAAACAAAGGCTCATGGGTGTCTGGGTGGCTCACATGGCTAAGTATCTGCCTTCGGCTCAGGTCATGATATCCAGGTCCTGGGATTCAGTCTGACATCTGACTTCCAGATCAATGAGGAGTCTGCTTCTTTTCCCCTCTCCCTCTGTCTCTGCCCTCCCCAGGCTTGTACACTCTCTGTCTCTCTATCAAACAAACAAATAAATAAATCTTTAAAAAAGAAGTCTCAAAATAGCAATATCAACAATTCTGTTGGTTAAATTATCATAAATTTTATAGATAGAAAACAAATATGAGTGGGATTTGAATAATTGTATGTTAACAAATTGGATAACCAAAAATAAATTCCTAGAAGCAGGCACATGACCAAGACTGAGTTATGATGAAATGTAAAATTTGAGAAGACCTACAATTTGTAAGAAAATTGAACAAGTAGTTAAATCTATGCAACTGAAAAGATCATTGGGCCAAAATTACTTTACTGGTAATTTTTCCAAGTGTACTAACTATATTGACACATTTTCCTCAAACTCTTGCAAAAACCAGAGAATAGAATACATACTAGCTCATTCTTTGAGGTCAACATTGTCCTGATGCCAAAGCCATAAGTGATATCAGTCTGGATATCTGTCTTTATATAACAGTTTCATAAAACACTGGCACTCTTAATTCATCAGTACATGAAAATTATTTTGCACTATTTGTAAATAGTTGGATTTATCCCTGGAATGCCAGGATTGTTCAACATATGAAAGTGAATATATACAATGCACCACAGGAACATAATATAGGAACATTCATGCACCAAAACAACTTTGAAAAACAGTAAGATAGGAAGACTTAGAGTTCCTGCTTAGAGAAATAAATGTAAGGCAATAGTAGTCAAATAAGAATGGTACCCCATTAGCTAAGGTCTTCTTGAGAAAAAAGAACAAAGCTGGAGGTATCACAATCCCAGATTTCAAGCTACCACAAAGTTAAATTAATAAAAGAAAACAAACAAATAAACAAACAAAAGTATGGTGCTGGAACAGAAACTCACACATAGGTCAATACAACAAAATATCTCAGAGATAAACCTACACTTATATCGTCAATTAATCTACAAAAGAGTGGATATAAATGCATGATGGGAGAAAGGATAGTCTCTTCAGTAAATGGTGCTGTAAAACCTGAACAGCTTAATACAAAAGAATTAAACTGAACCACTTCATACACCATATACAAATATAAACCCAAAATGGATATTCTTAGGTCTTCCTTAAAAGACTTGCCTTGAAATTGACCATAAAAACATATTTCTAAATGTGACTTATCTGGAAAGAGAAGCAAATATCCACACTAAATTCTTAGGACTACAGCATTTTTTTTCCTAAATGCAAAGTGAAAGAAACCATAAACAAAGGAAAAAGCCTAGCTTCTTATTTGCAAATCATATATTCAATAAACAGTTAACATCCAAAATTATAAAGAACTTACACATGAGAGACATAATATTCAAAAAGTCTGAATAAATATATTTGTTTGCCCACTGACTTGATGATTAACACAACTATTAAAACAGCCACAGAAATTATCAGAACCCATTTCTAAAACTTTGTCCTTAGGACATGCTGAGCTATTGGTGATTTAGCCTGCATTGTTCATGCCTCAGTGGACATTCCCAAGGAAATACACAGAAAACACCAAGTTTTATCCTTAATCTCCAAAGAGGTCCTGAAATCATGATTGCTGCTCAGTCTTTACGGAGTTATATAAAATGTCAAGTGCAGGGGTGAGACATAAGTATAAACAGATTTGAAAAATACTCAGATCTATTAAGATAAATGACTTCATTCATATGATGATGGGAGGACCAATGTCAGTTACTCAAGCCAGTAAGTTTGTAAATATGCATGTTAATAAAAGCACATGTCTTCCTTGTATTTTTATTTTTATTATCATTTAAAGTTGAGATACTTCTGTAATGGTTAAGATAATTTTGAGTAGAATTAATAATAAACTATTTGAATAAACTATTAGAATTAACAATTGATACATTCTAGCATTTAATTAACTGGAAATTCTGTGCTTGTTTTAGCAGCACATTACTAATTTACTATGGAAATTCAATGTGAAGTTTTATTTGACTGAAATCAATTTAAAAGATATATATATATTTATATATATATTTATATTTCATATGTATTAGATATATATTAAGACTTAAAATGTAAATATATTACTAACATACTGTGTACTTTTTTTTTGTTTGTTTGTTTGTTTATTTACCACATAACAGTGTTCACTGTTTTGGCATCACACCCAGTGCTCCAGGCAGTACGTGCCCTCCCTATTACCCACCACCTGGTTCCTCAAAATCCCACCCCCCCACCCCTTCAAAACTCTCTGGTTGTTTTTCAGAGTCCATAGTCTCTCATGGTTCATCTCCCTTTCCAGTTTCCCTCAACACCCTCTCCTCTCCATCTCCCCATGTCCTCCATGTTCTTTGTTATGCTCCACAAATAAGTGAGACCATATGATACTTGACTCTCTCTGCTTGACTTATTTCACTTAGCATAATTTCTTCCAGTCCCGTCCATGTTGCTACAAAAGTTGGGTATTCGTCCTTTCTGATGGAGGCATAATACTCCATTGTGTATATGGACCACATCTTCCTTATCCATTCATCCGTTGAAGGGCATCTTGGTTCTTTCCACAGTTTGGCGACCGTAGCCATTGCTGCTATAAACATTGGGGTACAGATGGCCCTTCTTTTCACTACATCTGTATCTTTGGGGTAAATACCCAGCAGTGCAATTGCAGGGTCATAGGGAAGCTCTATTCTTAATATCTTGAGGAATCTCCACACTGTTCTCCAAAGTTGCTGCACTAACTTACATTCCCAGCAACAGTGTAAGAGGGTTCCACTTTCTCCACATCCTCTCCAACACACGGTGCTTCCTGTCTTGCTAATTTTGGCCATTCTAACTGGTGTCAGGTGGTATCTCAATGTGGTTTTAATTTGAATCTCCCTGATGGCTAGTGATGATGAACATTTTTTCATGTGTCTGATAGCCATTTGTATGTCTTCATTGGAGAAGTGACTGTTCATATCTTCTGCCCATTTTTTTGATATGATTATCTGTTTTGTGTGTGTTGAGTTTGAGAAGTTCTTTATAGATCCTGGATATCAACCTTTTGTCTGTACTCTCATTTACAAATATCTTCTCCCATTCCGTGGGTTGCCTTTTTGTCTTGTTGACTGTTTCCTTTGCTGTACAGAAGCTTTTGATCTTGATGAAGTCCCAAAAGTTCATTTTCGCTTTTGTTTCCCTGGCCTTTGGAGACATATCTTGAAAGAAGTTGCTGTGGCTGATATCGAAGAGGTTACTGCCTATGTTCTCCTCTAGGATTCTGATAGATTCCTGTCTCACGTTGAGGTCTTTTATCCATTTTGAGTTTATCTTTGTGTACGGTGTAAGAGAATGGTCGAGTTTCATTCTTCTACATATCGCTGTCCAGTTTTCCCAGCACCATTTATTGAAGAGACTGTCTTTTTTCCACTGTATATTTTTTCCTGTTTTGTCGAAGATTCTTTGACCATAGAGTTGAGGGTCCATATCTGGGCTCTAAACTCTATTCCACTGCTCTATGTGTCTGTTTTTATGCCAGTACCACACTGTCTTGGTGATCACAGCTTTGTAGTAAAGCTTGAAATCGGGTAACGTGATGCCGCCAGTTTCGTTTTTGTTTTTCAAAATTTCCTTAGCAATTTGGGGTCTCTTCTGATTCCATACAAATTTTAGGGTTATTTGCTCCAGCTCTTTGAAAAATATCGGTGGAATTTTGATTGGAATGGCATTAAAAGTATAGATTGCTCAAGGCAGTATAGTCATTTTAACAATGTTTATTCTTCCAATCGAAGAGCATGGAACAGTCTTCCATCTTTTTGTGTCTTCTTTGATTTCTTTCATGAGTGTTCTGTAGTTCCTCAAGTACAGGTCCTTTTCCTCTTTGGTTAGGTTTATTTCCAGGTATCATATGGTTCTTGGTGCTATAGTAAATGGAATCGATTCTCTAATTTCCCTTTCTCTATTTTCATTGTTAGTGTATAAGAAAGCCACTGATTTCTGTACATTGACTTTGTATCCTGCCATGTTACTGAATTGCTGTATGAGTTCTAGTAGTTTGCGGATGGAGTCTTTGGGGTTCTCCATATAAAGAATCATGTCATCTGCAAAGAGAGATTTTGACTTCTTCCTTGCCAATTTGGATACCTTTTATTTCTCTTTGTTGTCTGATTGCCATTGCTAGAACTTCTAATACTATGTTGAATAAGAGTGGTGAGAGTGGGCATCCTTGTCGTGTTCCTGATCTCAATGGGAAGGTTGCAAGCTTTTTCCCATTGAGGATGATATTTGCTGTGGGTCTTTCATAGATAGATTTTATGAAGTTCAGGAATGTTCCCTCTATCCCTATACTTTGAAGCGTTTTCATCAGGAACGGATGCTGGATTTTGTCAAATGCTTTTTCTACATCAATTGAGAGCACCATGTGGTTCTTCTCTCTTCTCTTATTGATTTGTTCTATCACATTGATTGATTTGTGAATGTTGAACCATCCTTGCAATCCAGGGATGAATCCCACCTGGTCATGGTGGATAATCTTTTTAATGTGCTGCTGGATCCTGTTTGCTAGGATCTTGTTGAGAATCTTAGCATCCATATTCATCAGTGATAATGGTCTGAAATTCTTTTTTGTAGGGTTTTTGCCTGGTTTGGGGATCAGGGTAATGCTGGCTTCATAAAAAGAGTATGGAAGATTTCCTTCTGCTTCAGTTTTTTGGAACACCTTCAGGAGAATTGGTGTGATTTCTTCTTTGAAAGTTTTGTAGAATTCCCAAGGGAATCCATCAGGTCCTGGGCTCTTGTTTTTTGGGAGGTTTTTGATCATTGCTTCAATCTCATTACTAGATATCGGTCTATTCAGGTTGTCAATTTCTCCTGGTTCAATTTTGGGAGTTTGTAGTTTTACAGGAATGCATCCATTTCATCTAGGTTGCTTAGCTTATTGGCATATAACTGTTGGTAATAATTTCTGATGATTGTTTCTATTTCCTTGGTGTTAGTTCTGATCTCTCCCTTTTCATTCATAATTTTATTAATTTGGGCTTTCTCTTTTTTCATTTGGATTAGTGTGGCCAATGGTTTATCGATCTTATTGATTCTTTCAAAAAACCAGCTTCTAGGGGGCGCCTGGGTGGCTCAGTGTATTGAGCCGCTGCCTTCGGCTCAGGTCATGATCTCGGGGTCCTGGGATCGAGCCCCGCATCGGGCTCTCTGCTCTGCAGGGAGACTGCTTCCTCCTCTCTCTCTGCCTGCCTCTCTGCCTACTTGTGAGCTCTCTCTCTGTCAAATAATAAATAAAATCTTAAAAAAAAAACAGCTTCTAGTTTCATTGATACGTTCTACTGTATCTCTGGTTTCTACCTCATTGATCTCTGCTCTAATCTTGATTATTTCCCTTCTTGTGTGTGGAGTTGGTTTGATTTGCTGTTGATTCTCCAGTTCTTTAAGGTGTAGAGAGAGCTGGTGTATTCTGGATTTTTCAGTGTTTTTGAGGGAGGCTTGGATGGCTATGTATTTCCCCCTTAGAACCGCCTTTGCTGTATCCCATAGGTTTTGGACTGAAGTGTCTTCATTCTCATTGGTTTCCATGAATTGTTTAAGTTCATCTTTGATCTCCTGGTTGATCCAAGCTTTCTTAAGCAAGGTGGTCTTTAGCTTCCAGGTGTTTGAGTTCCTTCTGAGCTTTTCCTTATGATTGAGTTCCAGTTTCAAAGCATTGTGATCTGAGAATATGCAGGGAATAATGTCAGTCTTTTGCTATCAGTTGAGTCCTGCTTTGTGACCCAGTATGTGGTCTATTATGGAGAAGGTTCCATGTGCACTTGAGAAGAATGAGTATTCTGTTGTTTTAGGGTGGAAAGTTCTGTATACGTCGATGAGGTCCATCTGGTCCAATGTTTCATTCAATGCTCTTATTTCTTTATTAATTTTCTGCTTCGATGATCTGTCTATTTCTGAGAGAGGCGTATTAAGATCTCCTACTATTATTGTATTCATATCAATATGTCTCTTTATGTTGATTAATAGTTTTCTTATGTAATTGGGTGCTCCCATAATGGGGGCATAGATATTCACAATTGTTAGATCATCTTGGCGGATAGTCCCTTTAAGAATTATGTAGTGTCCTTCTGTATCTCTGACTACAGTCTTTAGTTTAAAATCTAATTTATCTGATATGAGAATCACTACTCCGGCCTTCTTTTGAAGCCCATTGGCATGAAAGATGCTTCTGCATCCCTTCACTTTCAGTCTGGGTGTATCCTTAGGTTCAAAATGGGTCTCTTGTAGACAACATATGGATGGGTCCTGTCGTGTTATCCAATCTGCAACCCCGTGTCATTTTATGGGCGCATTTAGGCCATTCATATTGAGAGTGATTATTGAGAGATAGGTTTTTATTGACATCGTGTTGCCTTTGAAGTCTTTCTGTCTGTAGATTGTTTCTATATTTCTGTTCAATGATATTCTTAGGATTTTTTTCTCTTTTATAGGACCCCCCTTAATATTTCCTGCAGCATCGGCTTGGTGGTTGCATAGTCTTTTAAGCCTTGCTGGTCTTGGAAACTCTTTATCTCTCCATCCATTTTAAATGTCAGTCTTGATGGATAGAGTATTCTTGGTAGCATGTTCTTCTCATTTAGTACTCTGAATATATTTTGCCAGCCCTTCCTGGCTTGCCAGGTCTCTGTGGAAAGGTCTGACGTTATTCTAATGGGCTTTCCTCTGTATGTAAGGAGCTTCTTTGTCCTAGCTGCTTTTAAGAGGGTCTCTCTTGAAACATAATTCCTCATTCTAACGATAAGGTGTCGTGAGGACTTTCGAGAATTAAAATCTTGGGAGGAAATCTCTCTGCCTATAGTACATGAACGTTGTTTCCATTCGTGAGATTGGGAAAATTTTCATAGACAACTTGTTCCACTATATCTTCTAGACTTCTTTCTTTTTCCTCCCCTTCAGGGATTCCAATAATTCTGACGTTGGAGCGTTTCATGGCATCGTCTATTTCCCTGATTCTGTTTTCGTGGCTTCTGTGCTGTTTGTTCCAGGCTTCCTCCTGATCCTTTCTCTCTGTTTGTCCTCCAGATCACTAATTCTATCTTCTGTCTCAGTTACCCTAGCTTTTAGAGAATTTAGACTAGATTGGAACTCATTGAGAGCATTTTGAACATCATCCCTGGTGGCTTTCAGTTCTGCCCTAACATTGTGAACATCATCCCTGGTGGCTTTCAGTTCTGCCCTAATCAATTCTCTTTGGTCACCCATGGCTTTCTGCAACCTAGCTATTGCCTGGAGAATTGTTAGTCTGAATTCCTTTTCTGACATATTGTCTATGTCGATATCCATTAGCTCTGTTGGAGAAGGCCCATCCTCTGTATTTTTATTCTGTTGGGTATTCCTCCTCCTAGTCATTTTGGTAAGAGATGACTGAACAGATGCAGCTGAACTTAATCAATTGTAGTGTAGTCAATGTGCACCCTGGAATGCTTCTGTGCTGTCAGGATTCCCCACCCAAATGAGAGAAAAAAGAAAAGAAAAAGAAATAGAGAAGAAGAAAGAAAAAAAAAGGGAAAAGAAAAAAGGGAAAAAAAAGAGAGAGAGAGATAGGAAAGAAAGGGAAGATAAAAGAGAAGGCTCAGCCCAAATGGGCCACAAGGTAAGATTTGTGAAGTATACAGACAAAAACAGACAAACAAAAAGACTTATAAAAACAATGGAATACTATGCAGCCATCAAAAGAAATGAAATCTTGCCATTTGCGACGACGTGGATGGAACTAGAGCGTATCATGCTTAGTGAAATAAGTCAATCGGAGAAAGACAACTATCATATGATCTCCCTGATATGAGGACATGGAGAAGCAACATGGGGGGGTAGGAGATAGGAGAAGAATAAATGAAACAAGATGGGATTGGGAGGGAGACAAACCATAAATGACTCTTAATCTCACAAAACAAACTGGGGGTTGCTGCGGGGAGGTGGGATTGGGGGAGGGGGAGCGGGCTATGGACATTGGGGAGGGGAAGCGAACCATAAGAGACTATGGACTCTGAAAAACAACCTGAGGGTTTTGAAGGGTCAGGGGTGGGAGGTTGGGGCAACCTGAGGGTTTTGAAGGGTCAGGGGTGGGAGGTTGGGGGAACAGGTGGTGGGTAATGGAGAGGGCACGTTTTGCATGGAGCACTGGGTGTTGTGCAAAAAGAATGAATACTGTTACGCTGAAAAAATAAATAAAATGAAACTCAAAAAAAAAAAATATATGACAAGAGAAAAAAATATATATATGTAAGCAAAAAAAAAAAAGGGAAGAACCTCATCAGAAAGAACCCCAAGTATAAGATTTATATATTATCAGGACAAACACAAATTCACAGAAACACTGACAGAAGGAAAAATTGGGAGAGTGGTTATAAATTCTCAGTGTGGGTAAGGAAGGTTGTTTTGATTCTTCCTGAATGTATCTTGATGTTTTTGTTAAGGGACTCAACTTTCCTAAGTTACAGGGGGATTAGAAACTGGTTTGCCTATAGAGGTATCATTGATTGGGGAAAGGGGATTACCTTGAAGTTTAACTCTATATGTATAGTAGAAAATAAAAATTAAAAAAGAATAAACTAGAGTAAACCCAAAATTAAAAAAGAATTAAAAAAATAGAAAAGCAAAAGAAAAACACGGGTGTATGTATCAAAAAGCTAAGGTTAGAAGGTTATTAAAGATTTTGATGTACTGGACATCTCAGTGTGGTGGTAAATAGGTTAAAAATTATCTGTATGTTTAAAAATAAGAACCAGAATATTGGTAAAGAGTTAAAAATAAAAGTTGTATTTATGAAGTAGTGGTGGTTGTTCTCTTGTAGTCTTTTTTTTTTTTCTTCCTTCCTGGTTGGTTTTCTGGGGGAGGGGCCTGCCACGTGGGTTTTCAGACAATGATGTTCCCTGAGTTAGGTCCTCCCTCTCCCCTCAAGGGGGTGGGCTCTGAGGAAACTGTTTTTTTCACGCTTTTGTTCTCTGGGGGTTTTTATGTTCTTTCATCTGCTTTCTCTCTCCTTGACAGCTTTTGATGGTTTTTGGAGGTTTAGAGGAGAGCAAACTGCACCCCAACCTCCCTCTTAGAGAGAAGCCTCAGAATGTTTTGCAAGAGCTGCTGGCAGAGTCGTTTATTTTATTTTTAAAGTGTTCCAAGATTCATCGTTTATGCAACACATCCAATGCCCCATGTAATGTGTGTCCTCCTTAATACCCACCAGCAGACTCATTGAACTCCCCACTCCCTCTCCTCCAAAACCCCCAGTTTGTTTCTCAGTGGCTACAGTCTCTCATGGTTCCTCTCCCCTTCCGATTTCCTCCAACTCTCTATATAGCTTTTTTTTTTAAAGATTTTATTTATTTACTTGACAGAGAGATATCACAAGCAGACAGAGAGGCAGGCAGAGAGAGAGAGAAGGAAGCAGGCTCCCTGCTGAGTAGAGAGCCCGATGCAGGACTCGATCCCAGGACCCTGAGATCTTGACCTTATCCGAAGGCAGTGGCTTAAACCACTGAGCCACCCAGCCGCCCCTCTCCATATAGCTTTAAGCAATCTATTTCTCATCACATGGAATCCACTTTTCATCTTTATAATAATGATCTTATATTTGAAGAATCTCTTTATTCTGTAAATATGTGAATCACTACAGTGAGTTTTTTTATGTATTATTTGCGATTGAACAGGAACATGGGAAACATGGGAAAAATAATATCTACAATATTAATATTGCTTATTATATGTTATTAAACTAATTAAATATGGCAATATGCAAATTTAAAACTGGATACTATTTAGAGAATCCTCCTCATTATGATGTAGGAATGAATTGAATATTTGCATTAACAGACCAATTTACATTGGTGATAAGACAGAGGAGGATGCTTCTTTGTAAGCAAAACCACCAAGGGAAACTTTGATATTGGAGCAAAACACTGTTTTGAGTTCATCTAGAGGATCTCCGAGTGATGTGTGTATTCTCTACACCATTGATTAAAGTAGTATTGTTGCAGAGAACAAGAGAAGATATTAAGATTCCAAATAGGAGAAAACAAGAAGTATCTTGAAATGAAGAAAATATAAGCACTCACCTGATTTATTTAGGCATGAAGGAACTTAAATAAATTCTTGAATCTGTTTCATCTATAGTAAATTTTTAATTAATAGATTTTATGTATGTTTCATTTATAGTTAGGTTTGATTGTTAAGAATAATCATTTTTATTTCTTCAGAGTTGCCTAAACATATTTAGTGTTAAGTGAGGATTATTTTAAACACAAATTTAATACATAAAATCTGCATCTATCTAGCATCTAAGTTACGATAGGAAATATAAAGAATTTCCTTAAATGTCTGAAACTTGATTTTATGTCTGCAAATATCTATAGCCATATTGATAGTTGTGTCAACATCAAGAGCATTGCTTCATATAGACACAGAGAACTGCTGTAGGTATTTCACAGTAGATTTGAAGATTCACATCTGCAATAATTTGGTACATGCACATTACTAACTGAAATAACTTTTTATCACTTTAATATATTATTCCAAGAATGCATGTACATGCCATCAAAAAACCACTGGGTAAAATAATTGTCCCATAATCTAGTAATCTAAACACCCAAGGCAATTACTTCAAATTCTTTCTCATTTTTTCCCAGAACTTCCTCAATATTTTTTTAAGATTTTATTTATTTATTTGAGAGAGTGACAGTGAAAGAGAGCATGAGCAAGGAGAAGGTCGGAGAGAGAAGCAGACTCCCCATGGAGATGGGAGCCCAATGCGGGACTCGATCCTGGGACTCTGGGATCATGACCTGAGGCAGTCATCCAACCAATCGAGCCACCCAGGCGTCCCAAACTTCCTCAATATTTTAAACAATATGCTCATCTTCTAATGTTTTGTTCTTAAATCCCAAATATCAGGTCATGATTTGTAAGTCAGCCACTGTGGATGAAGTTCATTCACTCCCTATATCATCAACATTTTCTCCTCCCCTCCTTATTCTGTCAACATAGTTACATACCATGCTATGTTTGAGGACGTGCATTGATAGCTTTCTTCCATTTCCTAGAATTTATTGTTTGCATATAAAATATATAACCAATTTCAAAACATTATGTTATTGTATATACATTACTGCATATATTTATTCTCATATTACCATAATTTCCCTCAAGGAAAATTTAGGACATCTATCCACCTGATATTGGGAATTATGAACACATTGTTTTCAAGACAATACTTGGTATTTTTAAGGAAGCACCATTTTAAATTTTTTTAAGATTTAATTTATTTATTTAACAAACAGAGATCAGAAGTAGGCAGAGAGACAGAGAGAGGGTGAAACAGGCTTCCTGCTGAGCAGAGAGCCTGAGGTAGAGCACAGTCTCAGGACCCTGGGATCATGACCTGACCCAAAGGCAGAAGCTTTAAACCACTGAGCCCCTAAGGAAGCACCATTTAATAGATTATTTATTTTATTTTTCTGTGTTCTTTGCATCGTATTTGAGTATTGTAGCTCATAAATACTGGTTCTGAGAAAAACTTTTTTAAAATTATTTATTTATTTTTTTAAAAACATATAATGTGTTTTTATCCCCTGGGGTACAGGTCTGTGAATCACCAGGTTTACACACTTCAGAGCACTTACCATAGCACATAACCTACCCAATGTCCATAACCTCACCACCCTCTCCCAAACTCCCCTCCCCCCAGCAACCCTCAGTTTGTTTTGTGAGATTAAGAGTCTCTTATGATTTGTCTCCCTCCCAATCCCATCTTGTTTCATTTATTCCTTTCCTACCCCCTAAGACCCTCCACGTTGCCTCTCCACTTCCTCACATCAGGAAGATCATATGACAATGGTCTTTCTCTGATTGACTTATTTTGCTCAACATAATACCCACTAGTTCCATCCATGTTGTCGCAAATGGCAAGATTTAATTTCTTTTGATGGCTGCATAGTATTCCATTATACACACCACATCTTCTTTATCCATTAATATGTTGATGTACATCTAGGTTCTTTTCATAGTTTGGCTTATTGTGGACATTGCTGCTATAAACATTCAGGTGCATGGGCCCCTTTGGATCACTATGATTGTATGTTTGGGTAAATACCTGGTAGCGCAATTGCTGTGTCATAGGGTAGCTCTATTTTCAACTTTTTGAGGAACCTCCATGCTCTTTTTCAGAGTGGTGGCACCAGCTTGCATTCCCACCAAGAGTTCAGGAAGATTCCCCTTTCTCCTCATCCTCACCAGCATCTGTCATTTCCTGACTTGTTCATTTTAGCCATTCTGACTGGTGTGAGGTTGTATCTCATTGTGGTTTTGATTTGTGTTTCCCTGATGCCGAGTGATGTGGAGCACTTTTTCATGTGTCTGATGGCCATCTGGATGTCTTCTTTGCAGAAATGTCTGTTCATGTCCTCTGCCCATTTCTTGATTAGATTATTTGTTCTTTAGGTGTTGAGTTTGCTAAACTCTTTATAGATTTTGGACAATACCCTTTATCTGATATGTCATTTGCAAATATCTTCTCCCATACTGTCAGTTGTCTTTTGGTTTTGTTAACTGTTTACTTTGCTGTGCAAAAGATTTTGATCTTGAGGAAATTCCAATAGTTCATTTTTGCCCTTACTATCCTTGCCTTTGGCGAACTCCCTAGGAAGAAGTTGCTGTGGCTGAGGTCGAAGAGGTTGCTGCCTGTATTCTCTTCAAAGATTTTGATGGATTCCTTTCTCACATTGACGTCCTTCATCCATTTTGAGTCTATTTTCGTGTGTGGTGTAAGAAGATGATCCAATTTCATTTTTCTGCACGTGGCTGTCCAATTTCCCCAACACCATTTGTTGAGGAGGCTGTCTTTTTTCCATTAGACATTCTTTCCTGATTTGTTAAAGATTAGTTGACCATAGAGTTGAAGGTATCGTTCTGGGCTCTCTATTCTGTTCCATTGACCTATGTGTCTGTTTTTGTGTCAGTATCATACTGTCTAGATAATGACAGCTTTGTAATAGAGCTTGAAGTATGGAATTGTGATGCCACCAACTTTGTCTTTCTTTTTCAAAATTTCTTTGGTTATTCGAGGTCTTTTCGGTTCCATATAAATTTTAGGATTATTTGTTCCATTTCTTTGAAAAAAATGGATAGTATTTTGATAGAGATTACATTAAATGTGTACATTGATTTAGGTAGCATAGACATTTTCACAATATTTGTTCTTCCAATCCATGGGCATGGAACATTTTTCTATTTCTTTGTGTCTTCCTCAATTTCTTTCAGGAGTACTTTATAGCTTTCTGAGTACAGATACTTTGCCTCTTTGGTTAGGCTTATTCCTAGGTATCTTATGGGTTTGAATGCAATTGTATATGGAATTGACTCCTGAATTTCTTTTTCTTCTGTCTTGTTGTTGGTGTAAAAAAATGCAACTGATTTCTGTGCATTGATTTTATATCCTGACACTACTGAATTCCTGTAGGAGTTCTAGCAGTTTTGGAGTGGAATCTTTTGGGATTTCCACATAGAGTACCATATCATCTGCAAAGAATGATAGTTTGACTTCCTCTTTGCCGTTTTTGTGCCTTTAATTTCTTTTTGTTTTCTGATTGCTGAGGCTAGCACTTCTAGTCCTATATTGAATAGCAATGGTGATAATGGGCATCCCTGCCGTGTTCCTGACCTTAGCTAAAAGCTTTCAGTTTTTCTCCATTGAGAATGAATTTGTGTTGCGTTTTTTATAGATGGCTTTGATAATATTGAGGTATGTGCCCTCTATCCCTACACTCTGAAGAGTTTTGATCAGGAAGGGATGCTGTCAAATGCTTTTTCAACATCAAATATGGTTCTTGTTCTTTCTTTTATTAATGTATTGTATCACATTGATTGATTTGTGGATGTTGAACCAATCTTGCAGCCCTGGATTAAATCCCATGAGGTCGTGATGAATAATCCTTTTAATGTACTGCTGGATCCTATTGGCTAGTAATTTGGTGAGAATTTCCGCATCTGTGTTCATCAAGGATATTGGTCTCTAATTCTCTTTTTGGATGGGATCCTTGTCTGTTATTGGGATCAAGGTGATGCAGGCCTGATAATTGGAAGTTTTTCTTCCATTTTTATTTTTTGGAACAGTTTCAGAAGAATAGGAATTAATACTTCTTTCAATGTTTGGTAGAATTGCCCTGGGAGGCTGACTGGCCCTGCGCTTTTGGTTTTTTTTTTTTTGTTTGTTTGTTTTGTTTGTTTTTCTTTTTTTTTTTTTTTTTTTTTGAGATTTTTGATGACTATTTTAATCTCCTTCCTGGTTATCGGTCTGTTCAGGTTTTCTTTTTCCGTCTGGTTCAGTTGTGATAGTTTATATGTCCATAGGAATGCATCAATTTCTTCCAGATTCTCAAATTTGTTGGCATAGAGTTGCTCATAGTTTGTTCTTATAATTGTCTGTATTTCTTTGGTGTTAGTTTTGATCTCTCCTCTATCATTCATGAATTTATTTATTTGGTTCCTTTCCCTTTTCCTTTTGATAAGTCTGGCCAGGGGTTTTTCAATCTTATTAATTCTTTCAAAGAGCAAGCTCCTAGTTTCATTGATTGGTTCTATTGTTTTTGTTGTTTGTTTATTTCTATTTCATCGATTTCTTCTCTGATCTTTATGATTTCTCTTCTCCTGCTGAGTTTAGGCTTTCTCTGTTGTTCTTTCTCCAGATCCTTTAAGTGTAGGGTTAGGTTGTGTATTTGAGACCTTTCTTGTTTCCTGAGAAAGTCTCGTACCGCTATATATTTTCCTCTCAGGATTGCCTTTGTTGTGTCCCACAAATTTTGAGCTGTTGTGTTTTCATTAACATTTGTTTCCATGAATTTTTTCAATTCTTCTTTAATTTCCTAGTTGACCCATTCATTCTTTAGAAGGATGCTGTTTAGTCTCCATGTATTTGGGTTCTTTCCAAATTTCCTCTTGTGATTGAATTCTAGAATCAGAGAATTGTTGTCCGAAAACATGCAGGGAATGATCCCAATCTTTTGATACCAGTTGAGACCTGATTTATGACCGAGGATGTGATCTATTCTGGAGAATGTTCCATATGCACTAGAGAAGAATGTGTATTTGGTTGCTTTGAGAAGGAGTGTTCTGAATATATCTGTGATGTCCATCTGGTCCAGTGTGTCATTTAAGGCCTTTATTTCCTTGCTGATCTTTTGCTTGGATGATCTGTCCATTTCAGTGAAGGGAGTGTTAAAGTCCCCTACTAATTTTTTATTGCTGATGTGTTTCTTTGATTTTGTTATTAATTGGTTTATGTAGTTGGCTGCTCCCATGTTAGGGCCACAGATATTTAAAATTATAGGATCCTCTTGTTGGACAGACCGTTTGAGTATGATATAGTGTGCTTCCTCATCTCTTATTATAGTTTTTGGCTTAAAATCTAATTGATCTGATATAAGGACTGCCACCGCAGGTTTCTTCTGATGTCCATTAGCATGGTAAATTGTCTTCCATTTCCTCACGTTAAATCTGGAGGTATCTTCGGGTCTAAAATGAGTTACTTATAGGCAGCATATTGATGGGTTTTGGTTTTTTTATCCATTCTGATACCCTGTGTCTTTTGATTGGGGCATTTAGCCCATTAACATTCAGGGTAACTATTGAGAGAGATTAATTTAGTGCCGTTGTATTGCCTGTAAGGTGACTGTTACTGTATATTGTCTCTGTACCTTTCTGATCTACTACTTTTAGGCTCTCTCTTTGCTTAGAGGACCCCTTTCAATATTTCCTATAAAGCTGGTTTGGTGTTTGCAAATTCTGTCAGTTTTTGTTTGTCCTGGTACTTTTTATCTCTCCTTCTATTTTCAATGATAGCCTAGATGGGTATAGTATTCTTGGCTGCATATTTTTCTCAATTAGTGCTCTGAATATATCATGCCAGTTCTTTCTGTCCTGCCAGGCTTCTGTGGACAAGTCCACTGCCAATCTAATATTTTTTACCATTGTATGTTATAGACTTCTTTTCCCGGGATGTTTTCAGGATTTTCTCTTTGTCACTAAGACTTTTAAATTTTATTATTAGGTGATGGCGTGTGGACCTATTCTTATTCATTTTGAGTGGGGTTCTCTGCACCTCCTGGATTTTGATGCTTGTTCCCTTTGCCACATTAGGGAAATTCTCTACAATAATTCTCTCCAATATACCTTCTGTTCTCCTCTCTCCTTTGTCTTCTTCTGAAATCCCAATTATTCTTGTCATTTCGTATTATGGTTTCACTTATCTCTTGAATTCTACCCTGGTGATCCAGTATTTGTTTGTCTCTCTTTTGCTCAGCTTCTTTATCCTTTGTCATTTGGTCTTCTATATCACTAATTTTTTCTTCTGCTTCATTTATCCTAATAGTAAGGGACTCCATTTTTATTGCACCTCATTAATAGCTTTTTAAATTTCAACTTGGTTAGATTTCAGTTCTTTTATTTCTCCAGAAAGGGCTGTTATCTCTCTGGAGAGAGATTCTCTAAGATTTTCCATGCCTTTTTTGAGCCTGACTAGAACCTTGAGAATCACCATTCTGAACTCTAGATCTGACATATTACCAATGTCTGTTTTGGTTAGGTCCTAGCCTTCAGTATTGCTACTTGTTCTTTTTTTTTTTTTTTTTCAGTGTGTTTTTCTGCTTTGTCCCTTTGCCCAGATAAGAAAATATGAAGAAGTAAATAAAATACTAAAAGTGTTGCAAAG
Source organism: Meles meles (assembly GCF_922984935.1). NCBI lineage: Eukaryota > Metazoa > Chordata > Mammalia > Carnivora > Mustelidae > Meles > Meles meles. The sequence continues at coordinate 802,685 of NW_025721119.1, forward strand.
ACCCCAGGAAAATGTGCTTTAACTAATCAGAAGAGACACCAAATCATGGGGGGGAGAAAGGGGACAAAAAGAAGTTCAGAAAAAAGGGGGAGTCAAGATGGCATGGAAGTAGAAAGAGTCACCGTTTCAACCTGTATCCTAAAGTGAGCTGATTACCTACCAAAGAACTCTGATCACCCATGAAATCAGACTGATATCAGAATTATACGCATCTGGATCTCTACAGGAGCAGAAGACGCCAGTGGGCAGGGAAAGCAGAGTGGGAACGTCGGACTGATATCAGAAGATAAACAAAAGGGGGAGGGAGCCACCAGAGGTGAACGATTAGAATGTGATACCCCACATGAAAGTGCCCTGCATCTGGGGACCAGCATTAGCTTGGAGTCTGGTTGAAAGCCCTCAAAAAAAAAAAAAAAAAAAAAGCAAAGGATCATGGGGGTAAATTGGGGGAATTTGGGCAGTTAAGGACAGGGGCTTAAGTCCCCAGAGCCAGGACAGACTCCCCTGGCGCTGAGCCAGAGAGAGAATGTGGCAGCGAAAGGAGGCCTTGGTCCCTGAGGCACCAGCGCACCTGAGCGGCCAGCGCACCTGAGATCACATAGGGTCCAGCTCCCATGAGGGCCTGGAGCCTCGCCAGAAGGCAATCCTGAAAAGCGCATGTCCCACACCCTCCTCTGAGAGAGGTGCTCACAGGTGCTAGCGAGGTGTTCTGGCACCCGGAAAAAACAGGCATTCCCAGCCTGGGCCAGCGGGAAAATCTCAGTGTGCGATTGCTGCTTGGAACCAATCTGGCAGTCTGGAGCTGCCCAGACAGCTGATGCTGCCCTGGTATTGGGTACAAGGAGGAGATCCTGCAACCCCAGGGACCGTGAGTCAGAACCTACTCTGCCAGCAGCTCTGCAGAGCATTCTGAGGCTTCTCTCTGAGAGGGAGGTCAGGGTGCAGTTTGCTCTCCTCTAAACCTCCCAAAACCATCAAAAGCTGTCAAAGCGAGAGAAAAGAGATGAACAAATATAAAAACCTCCAGAGAACAAAAGTCTGAAAAAAACGGTTTCCTCAGAGACCACCCCCTTGAGGGGGCAGGAGGACCTAACTCAGAGAACATCATTGACTGAAAAACCACGTGGCAGGCCCCTCCCCCAGAAAACCAACCAGGAAGGAAGAAAAAAAAAAAAAAAAGAAGATGACAAGAGAACAACCACCACTACTTCATAAATACAACTTTTATTTTTAACTCTTTAACACTATTCTGGTTCATTTTTTTATACATGTAGATAATTTTAACCTATTTACCATCACAGTGAGATTTCCAGTACATCAAATTCCTTAATAACCATCTAACCTGAAATTTTTGATACATAGACCTGTGTTTTATTTTGCTTTTCTTTTTTAATTTTTTTAAAATTTTAGTTTAGTTTAGTCTAGTTTATACTTTTTAATTTTTATTTTCTAATATACATATAGAGTTAAACTTCAAGGTATTCCCCTTTCCCCAATCAATGCTACCCCTATAGGCAAACCAATTTTTAATTCCCTGTATCTTAGGAAATTTGAGTCCCTTAACAAAAACATCAAGATATATCAAGGAAGAATTAAAATAACCTTCCTTGTCCACACTGAGAATTTATAACCACTCTTCCATCTTTTCCTTTCACCAGTGTTTCTGTGTATTTGTGTTTGTCCTGATAGCATATAAATCTTATACTTGGAGTTCTTTTTGATGATGTTCTTCCTTTTTTTGCTTTTATATATATAGTTTTTTTCTCTTTTCATATACTTTTATCAGTCATTTTGTTTGTCTGTTTTTGTATGTATACTTCATAAATTCTACCTTGAAGCCCATTTGGGCTGAGCCTTCTCTTTTATCTTCCCTTTTTTCCTGTCTCTCTCTCTCTCTCTTTTCTTTTTTTTTCTCTATTTCTTTTTTTTTCTTTTTTCTCTCATTTGGGTGGGGAATCCTGATTGAACAGAAGCGTTCCAGGGTGCACCTTGACTGCACCACAATCGATACATCCAGCTGCATCTGTTCAGTCATCTCTTACCGAAATGACTAGGAGGAGGAATGACCAACAGAAGAAAAATACAGAGGATGGACCTTCTGCAACAGAACTAATGGCTATCGACATAGACAATATGTCAGAAAAGGAATTCAGGCTAACAATTATCCAGGCAATAGCTAGGTTGGAGAAAGCCATGGGTGACCAAAGAGAATTGATTAGGGCAGAACTGAAAGCCACCAGGGATGATGTTCACAATGTTAGGGCAGAACTGAAAGCCACCAGGGATGATGTTCACAATGCTCTCCATGAGTTCCAATATATTCTAAATTCCCTAAAATCTAGGGTAACTGAGATAGAAGATAGAATTAGTGATCTGGAGGAAAACAGACAGAGATAAAGTATCAGGAGGAAGCCTGGAACAAACAGCTCAGAAGCCACAGAAACAGAATCAGGGAAATAAATGATGCCATGAAACATTCCAACGTCAGAATTATTGGAATCCCTAAAGGGGAGGAAAAAGACAGAAGTCTAGAAGATATAGTGGAAGAAGTTGTCTATGAAAATTTTCCTATCTCACGAATGGAAACAACGATCATGTACTAGAGGCAGAGCAGTTTCCCCTCAAGATTTTAGATTCTTGATAGTCCTCGCTACACCTGATAGTTAGAATGAAGAATTATAATTCTAGACAGACCCTCTTAAAACCAGCTAGGACAAAGAAGCTCCTTACATACAGAGGAAAGCCCATTAGAATAACGTCAACCTGCCCACAGATACCTTGCAAACCAGTAAAGGCTGGCAAAATGTATACAGAGTACTAAATGAGAAGAATATGCAGTCAAGAATACTTTATCCAGCAAGACTGACATTCAAAATGGATGGAGAGATAAAGAGTTTCCAAGACCAGCAAGGCTTAAAAGACTATGCAACCTCCACGCCACAGTGCAAGAAATATTAAGGGGGGGTCTATAAAAGAGAAAAAATCCTAAGAATATCATTGAACAGAAATATAGAGACAATCTACAGAAAGAAAGACTTCAAAGGTAACACGATGTCAATAAAAACGTATCTATCAATAATCATTCTCAATGTGAATGGCATAAATGCACCCATAAAATAACACAGGTTTGCAGATTGGATAACACGACATGACCCATTTATATGTTGTCTACAAGAGACCCATTTTGAACCTAAAGGTACAACCAGACTGTAAGGGAAGGGATGGAGAAGCATCTTTCATGCCAATGGGCCTCAAAAGAAGGCTGTGGTAGATTCTCATATCAGATAAATTAGATTTTAAACTAAAGACTGTAGTCAGAGATACAGAAGGACACTACATAATTCTTACAAGGACTATACACCAAGGTGTTCCAACAATTGTAATATCTACAGCCCCAATGTGGGAGAAGCCAATTACATAAGAAAACTATTAATCGAGATAAAGAGTCATATTGATATGAATACATTAATAATAGGAGATCTTATCACACCTCTTTCAGTAATAGACAGATCATTGAAGCAGAAAATCAATACAGAAATAAGAGCATTGAATGAAACATTGGATCAGATGGACCTCATAGACATATACAGAACATTCCCCTCTAAAACAACAGAATACTCATTCTTCTCAAGTGCACATGGAACCTTCTCCAGAATAGACCACATACTGGGTCACAAAGCAGGACTCAACCGATACCAAAAGACTGACATTATTTCCTGCATATTCTCAGATCACAATGCTTTGAAACTGGAACTTAATCACAAGGAAAAGTTCAGAAGGAACTCAAACACCTGGAAGCTAAAGACCACCTTGCTTAAGAATGCTTGGATCAACCAGGAGATCAAAGATGAACTTAAACAATTCATGGAAACCAATGAGAATGAAGAAGAGAGAAGAACCACATAGTCCTCTCAATTGATGCAGAAAAAACATTTGACAAAATCCAGCATCCATTCCTGATTAAAACGCTTCAATGTATAGGGATAGAGGGAACATTCCTGAACTTCATAATATCCATCTATGAAAGACCCAGATCAAATATTTTCCTCAATGGGAAAAAGCTTTCAACATTCCCGTTGAGATCAGGAACATGACAAAGATACCCACTCTCACCACTCTTGTTCAACATAGAATTTGAAGTCCTAGCAATGGCAATCAGACAACAAAGAGAAATAAAGGGGATCCAAATTGGCAAGGAAGAAGTCAAACTCTCTCTCTTCGCAGACGACATGATTCTTTATATGGAAAACCCCAAAGACTCCACCCCCAAACTACTAGAACTCATACAGCAATTCAGTAACGTGGCAAGATACAAAGTCAACAGACAGAAATAAGGGTCTTTCTTATACACTAACAATGATAATACATAAAGGGAAATTAGAGAATCAATTCCATTTACTCTATCACTGAGAACCATAAGATACCTGGGAATAAACCTGTCCAAAGAGGTAACAGATCTGTACTCAAGGAACTACAGAACACTCATGAAAGAAATTGAAGAAGACACAAAAAGATGGAAGACCATTCCATGCTCTTGGATTGGAAGAATAATCATTGTTAAAATGTCTATACCACCTAGAGAAATCTATACTTTTAATTCCATTCCGATCAAAAATCCACTGGTATTTTTCAAAGAGCTGGAAATAATAACCCTAAAATTTTTAGGGAATCAGAAGAGAACCCAAATTGCTAAGGAAATGTTGAAAAACAAAAACCAAACTGGTGCCATCACGTTACCTGATTTCAAGCTTTACTACAAAGCTGTGATCACCAAGACAGCGTGGTACTGGCATGAAAACAGACACATATAACAGTGGAACAAAGTAGAGAGCACAGATATGGACCCTGAACTCTATGGCCAAATAATCTTTGACAAAACAGGAAAAATATACAGTGGAAAAAAGTCTCTTCAATAAATGGTGCTTGGAAAACTGGACAGCTATATGTAGAAGAATGAAACTCGACCATTCTCTTACACCATACACAAAGATAAACTCGAAATGGATAAAAGACCTCAATGTGAGAAAGGAATCTATCAGAATCCTAGAGGAGAACATAGGCAGTAACCTCTTCGATATCAGCCACAGCAACTTCTTTCAAGGTATGTCTCCGAAGGCAATGAAAACAAAAGTGAAAATGATCTTTTGGGACTTCATCAAGATCAATAGCTTCTTCACAGCAAAGGAAACAATCAACAAAATAAAAAGGCAACCCACGGAATGGTAGAAGATATTGCAAATGACAGTACAGACAAAAGGTTGATATCCAGGATCTATAAAGAACTCCTCAAACTCAACACACACAAAACAGATAATCCGATCAACAAATGGGCAGAAGATATGAACAGACACTTCTCCAATGAAGACATGCAAATGGCTATCAGACACATGAAAAATGCTCATCCTCAGTAGCCATCAGGGAGATTCAAATTAAAACCACAATGAGATATCACCTCACACCAGTTAGAATGGCCAAATTATCAATCTGGAAACAACGTGTGTTGGAGAGAATGTGGAGAAAGGGGAACCCTCTTCCACTGTGGGTGGGAATGCAAGTTGGTGCAGCCACTTTGGAGAACAGTGTGGAGATTCCTCAAGAAATTAAAAATAGAGCTTCCCGGGACGCCTGGGTGGCTCAGTTGGTTGGGCGGCTGCCTTCGGCTCAGGTCATGATCCTAGCGTCCTGGGATCGAGTCCCGCATCGGGCTCCTTGCTCGGCAGGGAGCCTGCTTCGCCCTCTGCCTCTGCCTGCCACTCTGTCTGCCTGTGCTCTCTCTCTCTCACTCTGACTAATAAATAAATAAAATCTTAAAAAAAAAAATAGAGCTTCCCTATGACCCTGCAATTGCACTACTGGATATTTATCCCAAAGATACAGATGTAGTGAAAAAAAGGGCCATCTGTACCCCAATGTTTACAGCAGCAATGGCCTCGGTTGCCAAACTGTGGAAAGAACCATGATGCCCTTCAATGTACGAATGAGCAAGGAAGATATGGTACATATACATAATGGAGTATTATGCCTCCACCAGAAAAGATGAATACCCAACTTTTGCAGCAACATGGACGGGACTGGAAGAGAGTATGCTGAGCAAAATAAGTCAAGCAGAGAGAGTGAAGTATCATATAGTTTCACTTATTTGTGGAGCATAACAAAGAATATGGAGGACATGGGGAAATGGAGAGGAGAAGGGAGTTTAGGGAAATTGGAAGGGGAGTTGAACTGTGAGAGACTATGGACTCTGAAAACAACCTGTGGGTTTTGAAGGGGTGGGGGGTGGGAGGTTGGGGAACCAGTTGGTGGGTATTGGGGAGGGCACATATTGCATTTAGCACCGAGTGTGGTGCAAAAACAATGAATACTGTTACACTGAAAATAAATAAATAAATAAGAAGTTCCGAAAAGAAAAAAAAGTTAAAAAATGAAAACAAAGGGCGCCTGGGTGGCTCAGTGGGTTGAGCCGCTGCCTTCGGCTCAGGTCGTGATCTCAGGGTCCTGGGATCGAGTCCCACATTGGGCTCTCTGCTCAGCAGGGAGCCTGCTTCCCTCTCTCTCTCTCTCTCTCTCTGCCTGCCTCTCTATCTACTTGTGATCTCTCTCTGTCAAATAAATAAATAATATATTTTTAAAAAATGAAAACAAAAACAAAATATATATATATATCCAGATAGATAGATAGATACATATTAGAATGGTGGCTAGAACAGGGTCACCCACTTAATTTGGGGAATATTTTGGTTTCTTAGAAGAAACTACTTCCCCAAATTTTAAGGAATGAATAACATATATGAGGGTAAACACAATGAACGGATGGACTATGCCTATAAAGAATGAAAAAAAAATAATTTCCGAAAAAGGAGTTGATAAAGTAAGTTGTTTAGGAGAATAAAGAAAAAGAAAGTGGAGAGTATTTGCTCAGGCTGGAGGCTAAAACAAGCCTGGAGTTTCTATCTATTAGAAGAAGCTGTACTCCCAAATTTTTAGAAGAACAAACTCTATGTGTATACAAAAAATACAGTTAGATATAATGAAGGATACAATATGACTATAATAATGAAGGTTCAAAAAAGATTATTATTTTCTTTATGTAAGGTTTTGTTAAGATAAACTAGTTAAATGTTAAAAGAGGAATGGGTAAAAGTAAAAAAAAAAAATAGCAGTAGAAAACAAAATTTAAAAAAATATTAACTAACTGCAAGACTCAAGAATCATAGAGTAAAAGCCATGAATTCCATGCTTTGCTTTTGCCTCCTCTGGAATTCTGTTGTTCTCCTTTGCAACTGCCCCTCAGAACAATGTACTCCTTAAAAATATAACTCATGGGAAATTTTACTAGTACCAAGCACATTTAGTTATAGCCTTAAGAAAAACACATACTGGCAACAGGCCTCTGGGGGAGAGGATGATACACGGCCTTGAAACTGAGCAGCTGAAGTTGCCCAGCTAGCTCAGGGCAAAATGCTTCCTGCTTCATGGAAGCCAAGCAGCTGGGAATGCCCAGCCCGCTCAGGGCAGAGTGCTGCCTGCTTCATTTTTCTGTTATCTCCCCCCCAACTGGATATCACCTTAAATAAGTCATTTGAATGTGATTTTTCAACTATAAACTTTATACTGCTTGTACAGACATTTTGCCCTCCTTATTGTTTATCTACAAAGCATGTGACTAATGTTTGGCCTTCTTCAGCTCTTCTGTTGGTTACTGTTTCTATCTAATAAAAGCGAGACTGAGGAGTTGTTCGGGGCAACAGTCTTTTCTACTGTTGTTCACTCCATTTCTCTTGCAGCTGACTTGTTTGTGCCTCATTCTTCTCTCATTTGCAGACTGGAAGCCGCACACCCTAGTAAGTGAACTTGGTTTTGGCTGGATTTCTTGTTGATCTTCTGGGGGAGGGGCCTGTTGAAATGATTTGCAAGTGTCATTGCCAGAGGTGGAATTTTACCACACTTACCAGGCGCCAGGCTAAGTAATTAGCTCGGGTTTGCTTTCAGGAGCTTTTGTTCCCTGAACTCTTTCCATAGAATTCTAGAGGACAGGGATGAAAATGGCAGCCTCCCAATCTCCGGCCCAGAGGATCCAAGAGTTCGGGGTCCCACTCCTCAGTGCACCCTCAGAGAAACGTGCTCAATCACTCCATTCTCTCTGGCCTCTGTCCGTGCTCCAAGCTCACCCAGCCTTTTACAGGTAACCCAGAATTGAGAGCTCACTCCTCAGCTCTCTCTCTGTAGCCAGCTTACCCGCTCTAATACCTGTGAACTCAGCAACACTCAGACACCCCCGATCCTTCTGTGACCCTGCGGGACCTGGGGCCACACTGACCCCGCATGGGCTTCACCCCAGTATAGCCTCTGGAGCAATGTCCCTCAATGGGGCAGACTTTTAAATGTCCTGACTTTGTGATCCTTTTTTCTGCCGCTTGCTGGAAGCTGGATCCTCCCCACACAGTCTATCTTCCTGTCACTTTGGAATCACTTCTCAGCCAGTCCTACCTTTCAGAAGGACACTGATTTTCTGTTTCTAGAGTTGTTGCTCTTCTTTTCTTCAGTCTCCTGTTGGATTTGTAGATGATCACAATGGTTTGATAAGCTATCAAGCTGATCTCCTGCTACCTGATGTCGTCTCAGCCTACTACTTCTCTGCCATCTTGACTCCAAAAAAAGTGTTTTTAATAATGATATATACTTAAATATTTTTTTGACAATGGATCAATGTCATATATATTAATAGAAATGCCCATAATTATATGTTCAGTCCTCTTATATTATTCTTCTCATTCTCGTATGTGTTCTAAATCTCAAAGTTTGTGTTTCAGTGGGTTTTTTTGGTAGATTTTCATCAAATTATTTTTTGAATTTTTTATTAAATTTATTATATGAATTATTAGCATTTATTTTCAAGAAATTTTCTATTGTTATTTAGCACTTCAGTTTAAACAACACATGACATTTTTACTTTGGATTTAACAACTACTCATACTACTCTGAAGATATCAGATTTTTGTAAAGGGAGCTTTCATTTATGCCAATCATTTTTAAGTCCGTGTGTGTGTGTGTCTGTCTTTCATATAAACACTTCTTCAACAGTCTGATGGTTTTGGTCTTAGAAATGTCTGAGAGACTGAGGTACATCAATTCTTTTTTTTTTTTTTTCCTTAACATATAATGTATATTTGTTTCAGGGGTACAGAATTGTGATTCATCAGTCTTACACAATTCAAAACACTCACTATAGCACATATTCTCCCCAATGTCCATCACCTAGCCACGCCAAAGCCCCCTCCAGCAGTCCACAGTTTGTTTCCTGAGATTAATAGTCTCTTATGGTTTGTCTCCTTCTCTACTTTCATCTTCTTTCATTTTTTCCCTCTCAGTGAGATTGTATGATAATTGCTTTTCTCGGATTTACTTATTTTATTTAGCATAATAACATCTCATTCCATCCACCTCACTGCAAATGGCAAGATTTTTTTTGATGGATGCATAGTATTCCATTGCAATGTATACCACATCTTTATCCACTCATCTGTTGATGGACATATAGGTTCTTATCATAATTTGTCTATTTTGGAGAGTGCTGTGATAAACATTTGGGGGCACGTGCCCCTTTGGATCACTACATTTGTATCTGTAGGGTCAATATCCAGTAGTGCAATGGCTAGGTCATGGGGTAGCTCTATTTTCAAATTTTGGGGGACCATCTATACTGTTTTCCAGAGCGGCTGCACCAACTTGCATTCCCACCAACAATGTGGGAAGCTACCCTTTCCTTGCATCCTCGCCAACACTAGTCATTTCCTGACTGGTTAATTTTAGCCATTCTGACTGGTGTGAGGTGGTAACTAATGGTACTTTTGATTTGTATTTCCCTGATGTCGGGTGAGGTTGAGCATTTATTCACGTGTCTATTGACTATTTGCATGTCTTCATTGCAGAAATGTCTTTTCACGTCTTCTGCCCATTTCTTTTCTTTTTTTTTTTTTTCTTCTGCCCATTTCTTGATTGGATTATTTCTTATTTGGGTGTTGAGTTTGAAGAATTCTTTATTGATTTTGGAAACTAGCTCTTTATCTGATATGTCATTTGCAAATATCTTCTCCCATTATGTTGGTTGTCTTTTGGTTTTATTGACTGCTTCAAATGCTGTGCAAAAGTGTTTGATCTTGATGAAATCCCGATAGTTCATTTTTGCCCTTGCATCCCTTGCCATTGGCAATATTTCTAGGAAGAAGTTGCTGTGGCTGAGGTAGAAGATGTTGCTACCTGTGTTCTCCTCAAGGATTTTGACAGACTCCTGTCTCACACTGAGGTCTTTCCTGAATTTTGAGTCTATTTTCGTGTGTGGTGTAAGGAAATGGTCCATTTCCATTCTTCTGTATGTGGCTGTCCAATTTTCCCAACATTTGTTGAATAGACTGTCTTTTTTTCATTGGACATTCTTTCCTGCTTTGTCAAAGATTAGTTGACCATAGAGTTGAGGGTCCATTTCTGGGCTGTCTGTTCTTTTTCTTTGATATGTGTGTCTGTTTTTGTGCTAGTACTATACTGTCTTGATGACTACAGCTTTGTAATGGAGCTTGAAGTCTAGAATTGTGTGGTACCAATTTTGGTTTTCTTTTTCAACATCTCTCTGGCTATTCGGGTATTTTCTGGTTCCATATAAATTTTGGGATTATAGTTTTTCTGTTTCTTTGAAAAAAAATGATGATGCTGTGATAGGAATGACATTAAATATATAGATTGCAGTAGGTAGCATAGACATTTTCACAATATTTTTTCTTCCAATTCATGAGCATGGAAATTTTTCCATTTCTTTGTGTCTTCCTCAATTTCTTTCCTCAATATTCTGTAGTTTTCTGAGTATAGATTCCTTGCCTCTTTGGTTAGACTTATTCCTAGGTATCTTATGGTTTTGGGCCCAATTGTAAATGCGATTGACTCCTTAATTTCTTTTTCTTCTGTCTTCCTCTTGCTGTATAGAAATGCAACTAATTTTTGTGCATTGATTTTATATCCTGACACTTTGCTGAATTTTGTATGAGTGCTAGGAGTTTGGGAATGGAGTCTTTTGGGTTTTCCACATAAAGAATCATATCATCTGCAAAGAGTGACAGTTTGATTTCTCCTTAGCCAATTCAGATATATTTTATTTCTTTTTGTCATCTGCTGAAGCTAGGGCTTCTAGTACTATAATAAATAGCATTGGTGATAGAGGACAGCCTTGCCATATTCCTGACCTTAGGGGAAAAGCTCTCAGGTTTTCTTCCATTGTGGATGATATTCGCTGTGGGCTTTTCATAGATGGCTTTTATGATATTGACATATGTACCCTATATCCCTACCCCGTGAAGAGTTTTGATTGAGAAAGAATGCTGTACTTGAGAAGATCATTTATTTCTTGTTCTTTCTTTTATTAATACATTGTATCACATTGATTGATGTGCAGATGTTGAACCAACCTTGCAGCACAGGAATGAATCTCACTGCGTCATGGTGAATAATACTTTAATTGTACTCTTGTATTCTATTGGCTAGTATTTTTGTGAGAATTTTCACATCGTGTTCATGAAGGACATTGGTCTGTAATTCTCTTTTTTATGGGTTCTTTGGTTTTGGGATCAATGTAATTCTGGCCTCACAAAATGAGTTTAGAAGTTTTCCTTCCATTTTAATTTTTTGGAACAGTTTCAGGGAAATAGGTATTAATTTTTCTTTAAATTTTTCGTAGAATTTCCCTGCGAAACCATGTGGCCCTGGGCTCTTGTTTATTGGGAGATTTTTGATGACTGCTTCAATCTCCTTACTGGTTAAGGGTCTGTCCAGGTTTTCTATTTCTTCCTGGTTCAGTTTTGGTAGTTTATATGTCTCTAAGAATGCATCCATTTATTCCAGATTGTCACATTTGTTGACTTATAGTTGCTCATGATATATTCTTATAATTGTTTGTATTTCTTTGCTGTTGGTTGTGATCTCTCCTCTTTCATTCCTGATTTTATTTATTTGGGCCCTTTCTCTATCTCTCTCTCTCTCTCTCTCTCTTTGGTAAGTGTGTCCAGGGGTTTATCAATCTTATTAATTCTTTCAAAGAATCAGTTCCTAGTTTCATCAATTTGCTCTATTGTTCTTCTGTTTCCTATTTCATTGATTACTACTCTGATCTTTATTATTTCTCTTGTCCTACTGGGTTCAGGCTTTTTTTGTTCTTCTTTATCAAGCTCCTTCAAGTGTAGGGTTAGGTTGTGTACTTGAGACCTTTCTTGTTTCTTGAGAGAAGCATACATCGCTATATTCTTTCATCTCAGCACCACCTTTGCTGTGTCCTAAAGATGTTTGAGCAGTTGTGCTTTCATTTTCACTTATATCCATGAATTCATCAATTCTTCTTTAATTTCCTAGTGGACCCATTCATTCTTTAGTAGATTGCACTGTAGTCTCCATGTATTTGAGTTCTTTCCAACTTTCCTCTTGTGACTGAGTTCAAGCTTCAGAGCATTGTGGTCTGAAAATATGTAGGGAATGATCCCAATCTTTTGGTACTGGCTGAGGCCTGATTTGTGACCCTCAATGTGATCTATCCTGGAGAGTTTTCCATGTACACTAGAGAAGAATGTGTACTCTGTTGCTTTGGGATGGAATGTTCTGAGTATATCTGTGATGTCCATCTAGTCTAGTGTGTCATTTAAAGCTTTATTTTCTATGTTGATCTTCTGCTTGGAAGATCTGTCCATTTCAGTGAAGGGGGTGTTAATGTCCCCTACTATTATTGTATTATTGTTGATGTGTTTCTTTGATTTTACTATTAATTGGTTTATACAGTTGGCTGCTCCCATGTGAGGGGCATAGATATTTAAAACTGTTAGAGCCTCCAGTTGGACAAACCCTTTGAGTATGATATAGTGTCCTTCCTCATCTCCTATTATAGCATTAGGCTTAAAATATAATTTATCTGATATAAGGAATTCCATTCTAACTTTCTTTTGATGCCCATTAGCATGGTAAATTTTCTTCCATTCCCTCACTTTAAATCTGGAGGTGTCTTTGGGTATAAAATGAGTTTAAATGAGTTTCCTGTAAATAGCATATTGACTTTTTTAAAATTCATTCTGATACCCTGTGTCTTTTGATTGGGGCATTTTGCCCATTTACATTCAGGGCGACTATTGAAAGATATGAATTTTGTACCATTTTACTGCCTGTAATATGACTGTTACTGTATATTGTCCCTGTTCCTTTCTGGTCTATTACTTTTAGAATCTCTCTTTGCTTAGAGGGCCCCTTTCAATATTTCCTGTAGGGCTGATTTGGTGTTTGTAAATTCTTTTAATTTTTGTTTGCCTTGGAAGCTTTTTATCTCTCCTTCTATTTGCAGTGATAGCCTACCTGTTGTATTCTTGACTACATTTTTTTTTTCATTTAGTTCTCTGAATATATCATGCCAGTTCTTTCTGTCCTGCCAGGTCTCTGTGGGTAAGTCTGCTGACAATCTAATATTTCTACCATTGTATGTTACAGACTTCTTGTCCTGAGCTGCTTTCACGATCATTTCTTTGTCACTAAGACTTGTAAGTTTTACTATTAGATGATGGGGTGTGTACATATTTTTATTGATATTTGAGTGGGTTTTCTGTGCCTCCTGTATTTTGATGCTTGTTCCCTCTGCCATATAAGGGAGATTCTCTACTATAATTTGCTCCAATAAACCTTCTGCCCCTCTCTCTCTTCTTCTACTGGAATCCCAATTATTCTAATATTGTTTTGTCTTATCGTATTACATATCTCTTGAATTATCCCTTCATTGTCCAGTAGTTGTTTGTTTCCCTTTTGCTCAGCTTCTTTACTCTCTGTCATTTGGTCTTCTATATCACCAATTCTCTCTTCGGCCTCATTTAGCAGTAAGAACCTCCGTTTTGTTTTTTTTTTGTTTGTTTGTTTGTTTGTTTGTTTTTGTTTTTATTGCAACGCATTGATTGCTTTTTTTAAAATTTCAAGTTCATTAGATTGTAATTCTCTTATTTCTCCATAAAGGAATTTCATTTATCAAGAAAGTGTTTCTCTAACATCTTCTATGCCTTTTTCGAGCCCAACTAGCACCACGAAAATCATTGTTCTGAACTCTAGTTGTGACATATTACAAATGTCCATATTGATTAGGTCCCTAACTGTAGGTACTGCCTCTTATTTTTTGTGTGTGTGATGAGTTTTTCTGCTTTATCATTTTATCCAAATAAGAATATATGAAAGGGAGAATAAAATAATAAAAGGGAAAATACCCTAGAAAATGTATGCCAAACAAATCAGAAGAGATCCAATTCATGGGGGAGAAGGGGGGGAAGAAATTATATATATAAGATTGGTGGGCATGCCTGGGTGGCTCAGTGGGTTAAAGCCTCTGCCTTCGGCTCAGGTCATGATCCCAGGGTCCTGGGATTGAGCCCCGCATCAGGCTCTCTGTTCAGCAGGGAGCCTGCTTCCTCTTCTCTCTCTGCCTGCCTCTCTGTCTACTTGAGATCTCTGTCTGTCAAATAAATAAATAAAATATTTAAAAAAAATAAGACTGGTGAATAGCACAGAACCACCCACTTGATTCTGGGTGTATTTTGTTCTGTTAGAAGAAACTACCTCCCAAAACTTAAAGGAAAGAAAAAAATATATATATACACAAAATTAAGTGTAAGCACAATGCAGGGATGAAATATGACTGTACAGATGAAAATTACAAAAATTATAAAAATAGAATTGATAAGATAATTTGGTTGGAAAAATAAAGAAAAAAAGGAGAAGAGAAATGTGGTCAGGCTGGAGACTAGAAAAAGCCATGTGCTAGACTTAGGGTATATTTTGGTCTGTTAAAAGAAACCGTATCCCAAAAAACTTTGGGAAAAAAAGCCCTAAATGTATACAAAAGAAAAGTTAAATATAATGTAGGATAAAATATGACTATAATAATGAAGGTTTAAAAAATTTTTAAAGAATGATTTATTAACATAAAGTAGTTAAAAATCATCAAAAGAGGCAAGTTAAAAAAAAAGAGGAAAAGTTAAAAAATAGAATAAGAAAAAAAAATTAATTAATTAATTTAATAAATTAAACTTTGCAAGACTAAATGATCATGAGGAAAAAGCCATGAATTACACACATTGATTTCCCTAGCTCTATAGTTTCGCTATTCTCTAAGATCAGTGAGCTTGGTCCTGAATGATCATCTAGGGGAGGGTCCTGTTGCAGTGAGTCTCAAATGTCTTTGCCCAAGGCAGAATTGCACTACCCTTTCCAGGGGTCTGGCTAAGAGATCTGCTCAGGTTTGCTCTCAGGATCCTTTGTTCCCTGAATGCTTTCTGTAGAGCTCTGGAGCACAGGGATGAAAATGGCAGCCTCACAATCTCCAGCCCAGAGGAGCTGAGACCTAGGGTCCCACTCCTCAATGTGCCCTCAGAGATAAGCAATCACTCCTCCTCTGGACACAATCTGAGCTCACTTAGCCAGTGACCCAGTGTTTTTGTCTCTGAGGCACAGCCCCATTTGGAATCTCCAAACTCAACATATTCCTGCTGTGCTGCTCCTCCCAGGAAAGAAAGATGAGTTTCCCCAGATCTCGCACTTGTGGGGTCCTTGCTCGAAAAGCTATGGCCCATCTACACCATGGATCAAGGTTTAGGGTAACCCTAAGCTGTGACTCCTCGGCTCTATCTCTGTAGAGGGCTTTTCTCCTCTGATACCTGGGATCTCTGTTACAGTCAGACACCCCTGCTCTTTCCATGACCCCATGGGACCTGAGACCACACTGTTCCTGTGAAGTCTCCACCCCCGCTTAGCCTCTGGAGCAATGTCCCTCAGTGGAGCAGAGATCTAAGTATTCCGATTTTGTGCTCCACTGCTCCACCAATTGCCACAAGCCAGCCCAACTCCATAGCTTCGAATTCACTTCTCTTCACATCCTACCTTTCAGAAAACACTTTCAGAAAGTGTATGATTTTCTTTTCCTAGATTTGCTGCTCTTCTTCTCTTCTCTCCCCTGTTGAGTTTGTAGGTGTTCTGAATGGTTGCTATCTAGCTGAACTCCTGCGACCTGATGGCATTTCAGTCTGCTACTCCTCTGCCATCTTGCCAATCCCCAACTGAAACTAATATAATATTTCATTTCAATTTGCTTCAATTAAAAAAGTGAGTCTGGATATATATATATGGTTTGTCTGAGAGTCATGGAGACCCAAATGCAAACCAGCTGGAATTAGCTTCAATCAGCCAGTCTAGGAGCCGCAGGTAACACTGTTCCCTTGGGGACACCCTGGCTTCACTTTTGTGCCAATTTTACTTCCTGTTCTTTCTTTGATTATCTCAGTTTCAGCTTCCTCTGACATCTTTTTCCAGTATGTCTCTTTGGTTGGTCTTCAGTCTTAGACTACATGCTCCTCTTCTCTTCTCATAGGGAAGTCCAACTATCCCCCTGAAATAGAGAACAACTATCTGCTCCTTATTCTTCTCTCCCCTGAGCATGGTAGCCTGTGTATCTGGTCTGTGAGAAGATATCTCTATCTGAGCTCACTCTTTCAAGGAGTAATTAATGGGAACTTCCTCTATGCCAGTGGGGAAAAAAATAACAGAAGGTTCCTAAACACACTTCTTTTTATTTTTTCTTTTTATTTTTCTCTATTTCAGAGGAAGAATTTAATGATGCATCAGTTGCCTAGAACAGCCAGTGCTCATTCTATCAAGTGCCCTCCTTAATGCCCATCCCTATTTACCCCAACCTCCCACCAAGCCCCATTCAGAAACACTGTTTGTTCCCTAGTTAGGAGTCTCTTATGCTTTGTCTCCCTCCCTGTTTTCATCTTATTTTTATTCTCTCCCTTCCCCTATTGTCATTGGTTTTGTTTCTTAAATTCCACCTATGAGTGAAATCACATGGCATTTGTTTTTGCCGATTTATTTCTCTTACCATAATACTATCTAGGTGCATCCACATCACTGTAAATGGTAAGATTTCATTCTTTTTGATGCTGTGTAATATTCTATTGTATGTATAGAGCATACCTTCCTTATTCAGATTCTAAAGAGTTCTGATTTTTCACCCCACTTCTGATAATACTTTGCAGTAGATTCTTCAATCAGACTCTCTCCCTTCCACTGTATCTTCAGCTATATCAGACACAAATCAAGTTTCCACAACTCCTACCTTCCAAATATTGGTCACTTTTCTACTTTCAGCTTTTTGACATTTATTTTCTGACATCTGTGATAGATTTCTTGGGAATTCAAGATGATGTTAACTGTATTTGAGGAAAGAAACAAGCTCAACACCTCCCCCCAGAACATTATGACTGGATGTTGCACACTAAGGCTGTGAACCTTAGGTTAGATTTTGTTGTCCCCTTCTAGGAGAGCAGAATGTCATTTTGGCAAGCTGATAATGACTTGTGACACAGCTTCATCCTTTCTAGGTTTAGGTTTATTGTGGGAAGATATATGAAACATGTTGCCTACCATTTCCTCCACTTATATTTAAGTTTTGACAAATGAGTTGAGTGTAGCATTTGCTCCAGTGCCATGTGGTCTGACTTACCCCACAACTGTGGCCTTTCGTGGAGTCTAATGGCCCATGTCCTCTTTTACATTGGTGTTACTGTTTTAGTGGAAGGTGGCACTGAGTGACACATTTAGCTTTGTACTGGCTAAGTCTTTCAGCCTCTCCATGATCTTCACTATAAATACAATCCAAATAGGAATTTTTCATCTTAAAGGAAAGTGTACCTGTTTCCCTTAAAAACCTGGTTTCCAGGCAATGATGTCATAAGGGTCATTATGAAAGCCATCAGTCATTAGCCAGCCAAACTGCCTGGTGATTGGCCACCCAGATGAGACAAAACTGACAGCACCCTGGGGATTGGATAAGGCATTGTGGTGACATCACAAGAAGGCATTGTGGTGTCCGGGGCTGTTATAAAAACACTTCAGGAGCCCAGACCACACTGAAGAGAGAGATAGCACTGTAGCCACAACTTTCCTGCTATTCCTAACATTCTATGCCCTGTTCTCCTCCCCTACTCATAGCAAGCACCCTGCCCACTCCTCCTTCCATGAAACTCCCACCAACCCTCTGCATACCACCTTCATATTTGTGTTCACTTTTGTGACCCTATGTGCTCCTGAGAGTCCTCAAGCCAGTATCCAGTGACTCCTGGACCCATTCCCCCATGTGTGGATGGCTCAGGTGCTGAGGATCACATTCCATTTGGTACAGGTGAGTGGGACACTGGAAATCAGAGTAGTGTAGGTTCCTAGCCAGCTGGATCCCCAAATTTTGGGATCAAAATCTGGGTTCAGTACAGGAAAGCTGATTCCATGTCCTGAGGGATGACTGGACCTACTACTCTGAGCCCTACATCCTGGCCCAGCACAGGGAAAATGAGTGCCCTAAGAATCCAGCCATCCCTGATGTTCTCAATGTCTCCAGACAACAGAAAGAGAGGACTTTAAAAAAAAAAGATTTTATTTTGTTTACAGAGATCACAAGGAGCCAGAGAGGCAGGCAGATAGGGAACAGACTTCCTGCCGAGCAGAGCACCCAATGCGGGGCTTAATCCAGGACCCTGAGACCATGACCTGAGCTGAAGGCAAAGACTTAACCCACTGGGCCACTCAGGTGCCCCAGAAAGATGGGACTTTTTATGAAACCAGGACTGGGAGAAGGAATCACCATCCCTAGACATAGGGTGAGTCCTTGGAACCTAGGTCCTCAGACCACAAGTAGGCTGACCCAGTTCAGTAGTGGACAAAATAATTCCCAGACTCCTGTCCAAGCAGGAGCCTACAGACCACATTCGCTTCAACACAGTATAACACAGGCAAATTCAGGCCCCAGAACAATACACCAACCAGGAACTCAGAGACTGGGAGCTTTCTGAATGCATTTGACCCTGGGAAAATGAGACACACAGCCATTGTTTAGACAAGGAATCCTCATAACACACCTTGCCTAAACTGTGCAGCACAAAGCAAGTAAGTCCAGAGAACACCAAGCTTTCCAAGTGCCAAGAAACCATGTATCTTGAATCCCAGGTCAGTATTGGGAAAATTGATTCACCTGAACAGCAACATCACAATATGGCCTTAGACTGGAGAACAAGAAAGTGCCTTGGGCCAAGCCAAGATGACACTTAATGAGCTGGCTCACCATGTGTGCATTGACCTAGAGACCAAAATATCATGTCTCAACTAGGCCAATCAGGAACTTGGATAGCAGGTTCACTATGTACCCCTGCACCTGGACACCAACAAGACCGCTCTGTGCTCGGCCAAGAGGGCACAGGTACAGAAGGCTTACAATTTGTCCTTTAACAATCAAAACAACAACTCAGCTCTACACTAGGCTATACAGGCATGAGGAGAGTGAGAACATTATGTGACTTTGACCTGGAAACCAACAACTCATCTCTACCCTGGGCCAAGCAGGTGCCTTTGGTGAGGTGGGTTCACCATTCATCCATCAAGCTGGAGACCAGCAATGCAGCTCAGCATTAGGCCAAGCAGGCACCTTGACAGCTGGCTCACCATGTGCCTGTGGAACTAGAAACCGAGAACAGATATCTTGCCTAGGTCTAACACCTGCACCAAGTTCTCAGAATGTTGCTACTCTGTTTACTACTAGGCAAAACAGGCACCTTGACACTACTTTCACTGTGTTCCCTTGTACCTGGAGACCAATAACAAAGCTCTGCACTAGGCCAATGAGGCATCTTGAAAACAGGTACACAATATGTCTTTAGATATGACAACCAACAACTGAGCTCTATGGCAGGCCAAGCATTCATCTGGAGTGTGGGATCATCATATACTCTTGGATGTGGAGAGGAACAATTGAGCTGTCTGATAGGCCAAGAAGGCACCAGGATAGAGAGAGAATGAAATAAATCCTCAAAATGATTTATAAGCTATTTCCTTTTGCATCTGTGTGTGGTTGACTGACATTTTTATCAACTTAGTCTGGGGGGAAATTTGGAGAAATTTTTAATGCTCATTCAGATGAACATATGCATTGGTGAATTTGTTCCTTCACACATGATGTAACATTGAGTGTGAACTTTCACCAATAAAGATATAGTTGTTTGTGTGTTTTTTGTTTGTTTGTTCTCTCAATTTCAAAAAAAAAAAAATGAACCGTATCTTTTTTCTTTTGTGCCATTAGCCAAGAGTGGTCATATAAACATCATAGAAATAAAACAACACTGAAGACAGTAGACATCCCTACAAGGTGTTTATTAAGATCTGGCATTTCTTCTCTCTGCAATACAAGGTGTCTGGAAAGAGTGTTATATCATCCTGCTGACAGTGACTAGAACTCCATGAGAGTAAGTCAGCCCTGAACAGTGTGACCTCCCCATTGGTATTCTAGGTACCATCCATGTAGCAGAACAGTAATGCTTCCCAGTTATGGGCTTGCCTAAGATATTCTCATTCCCACTAAACTTTGGAAGCATAGTCACTCCCTTGTCAGCATAGGCAATCATATCATGCCTCTCTTGCATCATATGAAGGCCTACTCAGGGGCAATCACCATTCCCTCCCAGAATAATTCTGGGTGTTTCCCTAGACTAAAAGGACTAAGCTCCCAATAACAATGCCTGGTGTGCAACAGGCACTCAAAGCTGAGTGACAAGAAGACATACATGAAAAAACCAGTACATCTTATGTAAAGGGCTACAGAAAAGCCTCCAGTTTTAATCTTTGTCCCAGCTTTTGGACTGAAACAGCTTGTCAGCATCTGGATCCTGATCCTATGCCTTACACCCACACCATAACAAATTCTTGACAAAAGGGGACACAATTAATGCTTAGGAAAGAGTGAGCATACTCTTACATTGCTGACTTCACAAGCCCACCTGTGAAAGCAGACCAAGGATTAATTTTCAGTCCAGAATAAACTTTTCCACGGAGTCCAGGCTCCTTCTGTTTCCTTGCTCAGACTGACAGACTCTCCAGCAGTGGCTCTCTGGTCTCCCTCCTTTTCACAGTAAGAACCACTGGGCTTTCTTGATGCAAATCCTCCTTCACAATCAGCATAATTGTATATCTGAGTTTTCATCACCCCATGCCTCCATGCTCAGCAGATGCCTACTACCACAGGGACTCAGCCCTGCCAGCATTGGCTGAAGATGTCCTTAACCTCTTGTCAAGGACCATGTAAGGTATCAAACGGTTATTGTCATTGAAGGTAAAAAGCCACAAACACAGGGAAAACTATTCTGAATGAAAAGAGAACCAAGGACCTGCTTCCTCCCTTAACAAACATATGTGACTTGCAGATGGGAAAATGGATCCAACTGGTTTTATGAGAACTGTAGTTAATGATGAAAATGGATAAATGTTGTGAAAATGGATAAAACTGGTTTTACGAGAACTGTCGTTAATGATGACTACAGTTAATCATATTTAATTGTACATTGTATGCTATATTTGAACATTTCTATAATAAAATATTTTAATTTTCTTATTACAGGGAAATATGTAACAATGGGGAGAGATGTTAACCAGAAGTCAGTGGTGGTTCTTTCATCATACTTACATATATGACTCTGATACATACCTGAGAGGAATAGAATGTTACATGTCAATATTACCTCAGTTTTTAAAAATAAATGAATAAACTGGAATTGGCAAAAGGTAAAGTCTATGCCACCTGAAATAATTGATTTTACACATGGTCTTGGAGGAGAAACAGGAAAAGTGAAAGTCAAAGGAAAGACTCTGGTTCTGAAAATCAAGAAACACTCCGCAGAGGAATCTTTATCAATTTCATTGTTTTGAGAACAGAAGTTTTCCAGTTTGGGAGGGTAAGGTCTGGAGGGAGAGCCTCTATAACCACACGTCTCAATCAGACACTGTAAATAATCTTTCTTTGCCTTAATGAATCATAACTATTCCTTGAGAGGGACGAAAGCCCTTCTCCATCCTAGGCTCCCCTATCTCTTCATTTTTCCCAGCTATTCGCTATAATATCTACTACTCAAGACTCATTTCAAAACTTTAACCCCTTTGTTTTTCTTCTGGTCAGTCCACAACCGTCCTGTCCACTGTCTGCTTCACTTGGCTGGCATTTTAGTGAAGATTGTTGTAGTTTCCAATCCTACTTATTAGTTCCTTGTCACATCATTTTGTTGGTTTGGTTTGCGAGCTTTATCTCCTGAAAGCAGTGATACCTCAAGTTTTTAGTGGTTTGTCTAGGAAGGTATGAACATAAGCAATAGATCATTTGTTAGACAAATGACAATTTTCTTAACAAGAGCAAAGGTGAATTTAAGTGTCATTTAAGCTTCAAGTAACACAATCATTGTAATGAATAGTGGAGTCATCCCATGAACTTAAAAATACACTTATTTATCCTTAAAGTGAAAATTAAGGCAGTTCTTCAACTTTCCTTCATTGTATCTTCACAAGATCACCTTCACACCAGTACCCCTCTTTAGAAAACAGATTGAGAGCTTATTGTCAAGGTAAAGCAATATTTTCTAGCATGCTAACATCTCCATCCTCAAGCTCCCCAATGTACCACAAATTTGAAACAAATCTCTATAGCAGTGTTTAGAAAAACATATTGAAATCCAATTTAATTAACATATACTATATTACTAGTTTCAGAGGTAGAATTCAGTGATTCATCAGGTGCATATAACACCCTGTTCTCATTACATCAAGTTCCCTCCTTAAAGCCCATCACCCAGTTAACCCATCTCGCAATGACCTCCTTTCCAGTAACCCTTAGTTTTTTCCCTACAGTAAAGTGTCTCTTAAGGTTTGCCTCCCTGTCTTATTTTATTTTATTTTCCTTCCCTTCTTCTATGTTCATGTGTTCTGTTTCTTAAATTCCACAGATGAGTGAAATCATATGGTGTTTCACTTTCCCTGACTGACATATCTCACCTAGCATAACAACCCTTCTTTCATCCATGTGGTTGCTAGTGGCAAGATGCCCTTCTTTTCTGAAGTTATAGTAATATTCCATTGTGTATAAACAAATGGCCAACAGACATAGTAGAAAAAGTTCAACATCACTCAGCATCAGGGAAATACATCCATGGCTTTCTCCAACCTAGCTATTGCCTGGATAATTGTTAGTCTGAATTCCTTTTCTGACATATTGTCTATGTCGATAGCCATTAGTTCTGTTGCAGAAGGCCCATCCTCTGTATTTTTCTTCTGTTGGGTATTCCTCCTCCTAGTCATTTTGGTAAGAGATGACTAAACAGATGCAGCTGGACTTATCGATTGTGGTGCAGTCAATGTGCACCCTGGAACGCTTCTGTGCAATCAGGATTCCCCACCCAAATGAGAGAAAAAAGAAAAGAAAAAGAAAAAGAGAAGAAGAAAGAAAAAAAAGGGGAAAGAAAAAAGGAAGAAAAAAAAAAAAAGAGAGAGAGAGATAGGAAAAAAAGGGAAGATATAAGAGAAGGCTCAGCCCAAATGGGCCACAAGGTAAGATTTGTGGAGTATACCAACAAAAACAGACAGACAAAGAGTGATAAAAGTATATGACAAGAGAAAAAAATATGTATATATAAGCAAAAAAAAGGGAAAAACCTCCTCAGAAAGAACCCCAAGTATAAGATTTATATATTGTCAGGACAGACACAAATTCACAGAAACACTGACAGAAGGAAAAATTGGGAGAATGGTTATAGATTCTCAGTGTGGGTGAGGAAGGTTATTTTGATTCTTCCTGAAGGTATCTTGATGTTTTTGTTAAGGAACTCAACTTTCCTAAGTTACAGGGGGATTAGAAACTGGTTTGCCTCTAGGGGTAGCATTGATTGGGGAAAGGGGATTACCTTGAAGTTTAACTCTATATGTATAGTAGAAAATAAAAATTAAAAAGAATAAACTAGACTAAACTAAGTTAAAATTAAAAAAGAATTTAAAAAATAGAAAAACAAAAGAAAAACACAGGTGTATGTATCAAAAAGTTCAGGTTAGAAGGTTATTAAAGAATTTGATGTACTGGACATCTCAGTGTGATGCTAAATAGGTTAAAAAATTATCTGTATGTAAAAAAAAACAGAATATTGGTAAAGAGTTAAAAATAAAAGTTGTATTTATGAAGTAGTGGTGGTTGTTCTCTTGTAGTCTTTTTTTTTGTTCTTCCTTCCTGGTTGGTTTTCTGGGGGAGGGGCCTGCCACGTGGGTTTTCAGACAATGATGTTCCCTGAGTTAGGTCCTCCCACTCCCCTCAAGGGGGTGAGCTCTTTTTTTTTCAGGAAACTGTTTTTTTTTTTCAGCCTTTTGTTCTCTGGGGGTTTTTATGTTCTTTCATCTGCTTTCTCTCGCCTTGACAGCTTTTGATGGTTTTTGGAGGTTTAGAGGAGAGCAAACAGCACCCCAACCTCCCTCTCAGAGAGAAGCCTCAGACTGTTTTGCAAAAGCTGCTGGCAGAGTTGGTTCTGGGACACTGTCCCTGGGGATGCAGGAGCTCCTCGTTGTGCCCCAAACCAGGGCAGCTGTGGCTGTCTAGGCAGCTCCAGACCGCCAGAGAGGTTCCGAGCAGAGATCGCGCACTGAAATTTTCCCGCTGTCCCCGGCTGGGAACGTCTGGTTTTTCCTGCTGCCAGAGCTCCAGGCTAGCGCCTATGAGCACCTATCCCAAGGGAGGGTGTGGGACGCGCACGTTTCAGGATTGCCATCAGGCCAGGCTCCCAGCCCCTCATGGGAGACAGACCCCACTCGTTCTCAGGCACGCTGGCGTTCAGGTGCACTCCCAGCTCAGGGACCAAGACCTGATTTCTCCGCCGCACTCTCTCTGGCTCCACGCCAGGGGAGGCTGTCCTGGGTCCAGGGACTTAGGTCCCTGACCCTAACCACCCAGGTTCCCACTATTACCCCCCCCCCACCGCGATCCTTTGCTGTTTGTTTTTTGAGTGCTTTCAACCAGACTCCAAGTTAATGCTGGTCCCCAGACGCAGAGCACTCTCCTGTTGGGGTGTTACTTTCCAATCAGTCACCTCTGGTGGCTCCCTCCCCCTTTTGTTTATCTTCCGATATCAGTCCAATGCTCCCAGTCTGCTTTACCTGCCACTGGCGTCTTCTGCTCCAGTAGAGATACAGACGTGTATAATTCTGATCTCAGGCTGATTTCATGGGTGGTCGGAGTTCTTTGGTAGGTAATCAGCTCACTTTAGGGTACAGGTTGAAATGGTGCCTCCTCCTACTTCCCCGCCATCTTGCTCCCCCGCATCAGGGAAATACATACACAGAGCATTAACAGATAGCATCTCACACTGGTCAGTTTGGCTAAATTTAAGAAGACAGGAAACAACATATGATGGTTAGGCTGAAGAAAAAGGGGAATATTCTTTCAGAGTGGGTGGAAATGTCAGTTGGTACAGCCACTCCAGAAATGGTATAGAGTTTTCTCAGAAAGCCAAAAATAGAAGTACTCAGGTCTCCTAGGTGGCTCAGTCAGATAAACACTTGGCTTTGGCTCAGGTCATGATCCCAGGTTCAGCCCCACCATGGACTTCCTGCTCAGCCACGAGTGTGTCTCTCCCTCTTCCCCTCCCTACTCATGGTGTCTTTATCAAATAAAGTAAAACTTAAAAAAAAAAAAAGAACTATCCTGTGATGCAGCAATTGCTCTACTATGCATTTATCCAAAGAATAGAAATGTAACAATTCAAAGCAGTGCTTGTAACAATTCAAAGCAATGCTTGTTTCCCCAATGTTTATAGGAGAAATATCCACAATTGTCCAAATATGTAATGATCTCAAATGTCCACATACAGATGAATGGAGAAAGATGTCATATATTCATTTAATACCAGTTTTAAGCTCATCTTTCCTACTTAACACTTACACTCCACCTAGAACAGCAGAATCCAATCCATTTGGGTGCTCTGGAGATCTCTTCTCTTTCAACACTTTCCCCTGATTCTAGGGTCCCTGAGGGAGCAAGGAAAGTTTGCAGTTGTAGCATCTGGTGAAGGGCCAAACGAACTCATATTCTGTATTACCAAGACCCATGAACAAACTCCAACCACTACCCACTGTTTGCCATTCTACCATTTTTTAAGTTAAGAAAGGGGAACTAGAGAACACCAGCAGATACCCCACACCACTTATTTCAGCTGAGGACTGAAACTGCAGCTTGTCCCTAGCACGTCTACAACAGCTCCAACCAGAAGACAATGCAAACTTAGTGGATACCAAAGAACACTCAAGTGTCAGTCCTGGGCATGGAAGTAGTTCTGTCTCCCACACTCACCAGGCTGAATGCATCTGGTTATAACAGGCAGTAGTTTCAGCAGTAATACAGTAATAATTACCAGACCTTCCTTTTCCTCAGTTTTCACCTCAAGTTGTATACAGCGTTAATATGTCTGCAAGTGGATGAAGGCATAGATAAGGGAAAGCACATTCTGTGAATTTTAATCAATGACTAAGGGATGCAAAATGCAGAGGACAACCATAAGAGAGTTTTCCTACCCATAGGAAATGTTCACATTAATCAGGAATGTAACTGTGGTGCTGGCACAGGTGTACCCAGGCCCTCTGGCTTCCTGCCCTGCCAAGAGGACAGGAAGGGGGACTTCAGTTAGTGCAACCCTGTACAGTTCCTGGTATGGTGGGTGACTGGTTAACCTCCCTCAGGTACTGGGGAGATCCCCCTACCTCTTGAGCACGTCTTTTGCTCAGGTTTGGACACTGGACACTCAAGTTTTCTCTAGGTGATTGGACCAGGGAGCAACGTCGGTTAGGGTGATGAATTTGCTCCTGGGTATCTGCAGGAGACCTGTCCTGCCACACAAGGTTGTTGTCCCCATGGGGAGAAGTGCACAGATAGGCAATACCTGCCCCGATGTGAAAGAAAAGGTAAAGGTCCACCCCAAGCCAGACTAGTGTCCAGAGGTTCATTAGGGACCCCTGGAGGTCCACACCTGAATGCTGGCCTGTATCTGGGCTGACTGGGCTCCTCTAGCCAGAGGATACCCTACCTGAGGGGGCAACAAGTTTGGAAGCAAAAGCATAGGGAGCCTGGTGCACCATCAGGAACGAGAGAATGAATGGATGATGACCCCATTCCCTCCCACCCCTTGCCATGAGCACCCGCTAGAACTATTTGCATTTCTCCTACAGTAGTAGTAGTAGTAGTAGTAGTAGTAGTAGTAGTAGTAGTAGACACTTCACCAGCAGTGCCTGGCAATCCATGGCCCAGCTGTGGATGCTTAGTCCAGTCCACACTCACCTCCTCAGTCAGGTTGTCCTGTTCACACTAGCCAAGACCCTCCAATCCATAGATGTAACTGAGCGTGACCTGGGCAGTGTAGTTCACAGGCCCAGTCAAAGGAGGCACTGGCCCTGTTCCCTGCAGAAGGGGCTCTAGGTGGCTGGATGGTGGATTCTCAGCAGTAGATACTGTTTCTCCCCACTGGGAGAGAGTTGGTACATATCATATGTATTCTCATGTTCCTGGTAGCACCTGCTTCTCTCCTCCAGCACCAGATCTAATGCACAGCTGGGTCCCACTGTGCTGCATCCCGGCAGGGTTGGTGGTCTTGCATGTGGGAGGGAGGTGGCTGTAGCTCTCTTTTGAAATACATCTCTCTATTTGTCCCATGGGTAGGAATTCCAAGAGTCTTGGCTGCTTCCTGCCAGACCCTTCCCCACTCCCTCAGTGCTGCCCCAGCAGAAGGGTCACTTTCCAACTGCTCTTTTCTCTGTGAAATCCTCTCTGTCTTTCTTCTACTTCTGGTTCTGCAACCTCCCCTGTGGTGCCATTTTCTGGTTCTTGACTTTGTTCCTTGCACATTCTTGGTGACCATTTCGAAATAAAGAAAAATGAAATAAAATACATACATATGGTATGTACCAACTCTCTCCCAGTGGGGAGAAACAGTATCTACTGCTCTACTTGTTAAAGACTGAGCAGGAAGCAGGAGCTACTGAGCTCCTGCCTTCATGGAAATCCCAATCTTCCTGGTTCAAGTCAGACTTTCACAAAGCTTTGTTCCCAGAGTACAGACATACTTATTAAGTCACTTAGTTTGATTTAAAATTAAAAATAGTTGGTAATTGATGATAATACTTTGTGAATTTTTCATTACTTTAATTTCTTGGAGGTGTCTTGTATAAATTCAATTCTGCAAATAATGCTTGGAAGGTATAAAATATCATTTTTTTGCTTCCAGCACGAAATTCAATAATTAATCATGATTAGCACTTGTCATTTCAAAAATGATCTTTTGGTTTGCTGTTGACTAACATAAACCAGGAAATGAATCAGTTTTGTTTATCAAGTTAGATTGTTTTTTGATAGAAGCTTATTTTGATGGTGCTATCAGAGAGAGAAATAGAAAACACTCTCTTAAAGCAGTTTTTTTTTTTTTTCAGTTTGCAGCCATAATTATAGAAACGTATAAAACCAACACACACGCAATCTGTGTCAGATACTCCAATCAGTTAGGAATAGTATTATGGGGCAAAGAGAAAAAGAAACAGAAGGAAGAGGCATCCACACCGAGAGAACATTTAAACATGTCTAAGGAAATGGTGCGCATCATTTCATTTCCACTTCACATGTTTATTCCCAAGACTTTACAGCCTTATGGTGTGTTTCTGTGACAGGAACAACCTCAGGGGACCCTTTGTCATACCTCTTCCTTGAAGGTATGAAACTCGATTGGTACCCAGTGGGTGGATGAGAACTCCCCTCCCTGTACTTCCCTGAGCACAGAGAATATTTCTGGTGAAGGACAAGTGCCTCAGCTAGCTACTTCCTGGTAACCCCAGTCCTGCCTACTGGTGCTGTTCATGAAAGAAAATCAGTCTCTGGGATCTAAACTTCAAGGTATTCCCACTGCAGAAAAAGTAAAGGGCATTTCTGGTTTCACCAGGTCCCTTTAAAAAAATTATTATTAATAGGAATCTAACTCAGATAATTCTGGATTGAAAGCCAAATACAGAAATTTATATAACCCTGTTACCCACCCTTTTTTGAAATCGATTACTCTAGCATGTTTATTGAATATATTGGGCTTACATTTATGAAAATGTGAACACAGTTTTCCTGCACTATATTTTAAAAAAGGTGGAGGTGTACCAATAAAACAGGTGACCTGGCTGGGGAACTTCATCCTGCATTACTTAAATGGAGATCTGTGAGTTCCTAGTGCTGACACAATGCTGGCATCTCTTTTAAATGACACTGTTTTTTAAATTATATATGAGAATTAGACATCTGAATGCTTTTTAATTTTTTTTAATTTCTTTATTTTCATCTTAACAGTGTTCATTGTTTTTGCACCACACCTAGTGCTCCATGCAGTACGTGGCCTCCCTATTACCCACCACCTTGTTCCTCAACCTCCCACCCCCCCGCCACTTCAAAACCCTCTGGTTGTTTTTCAGAGTCCATAGTCTCTCATGGTTCATCTTCCCTTCCAGTTTCCCTCAACTCCCTCTCCTCTCCATCTCCCCATGTCCTCCGTGTTCTTTGTTATGCTCCACAAATAAGTGAAACCATATGATGATTCGCTCTCTCTGCTTGACTTATTTTGCTCAGCATAATCTCTTCCAGTCCCGTCCATGTTGCTACAAAAGTTGGGTATTCATCCTTTCTGATGGAGGCATAATACTCCATTGTGTATATGGACCACATCTTCCTTATCCATTCATCCGTTGAAGGGCATCTTGGTTCTTTCCACAGTTTGGCGACCGTGGCCATTGCTGCAATAAACATTGCAGTACAGATGGCCCTTCTTTTCACTACATCTGTATCTTTGGGGTAAATACCCAGCAGTGCAATTGCAGGGTCATAGGGAAGCTCTATTCTTAATTTCTTGAGGAATCTCCACACTGTTCTCCAAAGTGGCTGCACCAACTTGCATTCCCACCAACAGTGGAAGAGGGTTCCCCTTTCTCCACATCCTCTCCAACACACGTTGTTTCCTGTCTTGCTAATTTTGGCCATTCTAACTGGTATCAGGTGGTATCTAAATGTAGTTTTAATTTGAATCTCCCTGATGGGTTGCTTTTTAATTTTTATTATACTTTTTAATTTTAGGGGGTAAGTGGAGGGGCAGAGTGAGAGGGAGTGAGAATCTTAAGCAGGTTCTACACCATGCTTGGAGCCCAATATTGGGGCTACATCTCACAAGACCTGAGATAAAATCGAGTGTTAGATGCTTAACCCACTGAGTCACCCAGGGAACCCAGTCACTGGTAGATTTATTAAAAAAAATGTTGGAAATGCTGTTGTACTAAATCCCTTTTATGTGAATGGCTACAGATTACAATGGCCTAAGCTACACTGGTGAGTATAATAAAGTGACTGCTGGTACTTTAAGAACAATGGACTTTAGAAGACCGATGGTTAATAGGTATATTCTATTGATAATTCTACTGAATCTGATAAGCTTTAAGCATCAAAGTTGATGCTGTCCAGACAAAAAAGGATGGTTATTATTATTATAGGAACCTCTGGTGGTATGAAGAACAGAGAAGAGCCCTTTTCTGAAAGTCATCAAAATTTCACAGAACCACCATGGTTCTATAATTTTTCTGTCTACTGTAGGTGGAAATGCAATCTCACAAAACCCTAGCTATGAGAGGGATTTGCTTTAATTCAGGAACACTCCACATTTAAGTGTGCTAAATTAATCTCTTTCAATATAATTCAGGGTTTTACATTTTATGTTTGTATGTTATACATATGCGTGCGTATGTATGTGTGTGTTATTTTATGTATATATTTATACTCACTTTTCCAAATATAATTATGTTATATTGCTTTATTAATTGATCAGTAGTACAATTGATCATTGATGCAGAATATTTTTAAACTCCTGTTTCCAGGCATAAACACTGAAAACTATTTGTAAAAATTAAATCAAGGTGAACTCCATTACACATTTAAGTGCTATTGAAGGGAATTAATTTATTTTTAAAAATATTTTATTTATTTGTTTTTGTTTTTTTACCTATTTTTTAATTTAATTAATTTATTTTTTCAGTGTAACAGTATTCATTATTTCTGCACAACACCCAGTGCTCCATGCAATACATGTCTTCCCTATTACCCACCACCTGTTCCCCCAACCTCCCACCCCTGACCCTTCAAAATCCTCAGGTTGTTTTTCAGAGTCCATAGTCTCTTATGGTTCACCTCCCCTTCCAATTTTTTTTTATAAACATATAATGTATTTTTATCCCCAGGGGTACAGGTCTGTGAATTGCTAGGTTTACACACTTCACAGCACTCACGATAGCACATACTCTCCCCAATGTCCATAACCCCCTCCCCCTCTCCCAACCCCACCTCCCCCCAGCAACCCCCAGTTTGTTTTGTGAGATTAAGAGTCATTTATGGTTTGTCTCCCTCTCAATCCCATCTTGTTTCATTTATTCTTCTCCTATCCCCCTAACCCCCCATGTTGCTTCTCCATGTCCTCATATCAGGGAGATCATATGATAGTTGTCTTTCTCCGATTGACTTATTTCACTAAGCATGATACCCTCTAGTTCCATCCATGTTGTCGCAAATGGCAAGATTTCATTTCTTTTGATGGCTGCATAGTATTCCATTGTGTATATATACCAGAAATCACAACTAGGCAGAGAGGAAGGCAGAGAGAGAGGATAAGCAGGCTCCCCATGGAGCAGAGAGCCTGACATCGGGCTCAATCCCAGGACCCTGGGAACATGACCTGAGCCAAAGGCAGAGGATTTAACCCACTGAGCCACCCAGGCGCCCCAGAAGGGAATTAATTTAAAAGCAGTCTATGCTGCTACACCAATTGTCCACTGTAGATACAGTTTTATCATTGGTCACCATGTAAGATTTAACTTTAATTCCAGTTAGATAATATATGGAACAATATTAGTTGTAGGTATATAATATGGTGATTCATCACTTCCACACAACACCTGGTACTCATCACATGTGTACCCTTAATCCACATTCCCAATTTAACCCATTCCAACCACCCACCCTTAGGTGACCTTCTGCTTTTTCATTAGAGTTACAGATCTGTTTATTGATTTACCTCTCTCTTTTTTTTTCCCCTTTGCTCCTTTCTTTTATGAATTCCCATATGAGTGAAAACTCAATGATGTCTTTCTCTGACTTACTTCGCTTGGAGTAATACTCTCTAGCTTCATTCGTGTCACTGCAAATCACAAAAATTCATTCTGTTTTCATGGCTTAGTAATATTTTATTATATACCTATATATCTGATGTCTAATATGCATTACATATCTATATATGTGTACATATCTATATATATATATAAAACACATGTTATATATCTATAGATTATATCTGTATATCTATAGAAATATACATATGTATAGATACAATTTACATATAGATATATACATATATATGTATATATTTTATATAATGGTATATATAACATATTTTCTTCAGTCATTCATTTGCCAATGGTCAACTAGACTCCTTCCATATTTTGGCTACTGTGGTCCAATTTACTGTATTACTTAGGTACCCAAACTATTGAGAATATCTGTGGCTTTTAGGCTTCAACCTACATTTAATAAATTATTTGGGGAAAAAAAGAAAGAAAAAAGAAAAATTACCAGAAAAATAGAGTGATTGGTAACATATAATTATTTTGTCAAATCTTTATTATTTTTTTTCTGGATTAATGAAATCTTCATCTTAAATCCTGGAATGACATTGTTCTAAAAGAGTGTACAAGGTGAAATTAATGGACTTCTAAGCAGCAGGGCTCATTGTATGAACTTTGTTACATTTTTATAGAGCAGATCCTCTGAATTAGTCTTCTCAGGGTCTGCTTCACCCTGTTTCTCAGGCTGTAAATGATCAGGTTGAGCACTAGGGTCAGGATGGTGTAGAAGACAGCAAGGACCTTGTCCTCTGTGGGAGATTGGAAGGATCTAGGGCATAAGTATGTGTAAACTAAGGGTGCATAGTAGAAAGTCATTACAGTGAGATGGTTGCTGCAGGTCAAGGAAACACAAGGAAGAGGGTGATGCTTACAAAAACTTTGTACTCAGACACAGTTGTCCATGCATGACATGGCTGGGACATCATAAAATCAATTGTTGATGGCTCCACATCTACAAAAAGGGGTACATAAATCATATGCAGTGTGGGCCCAGGAGTTGATTGAGCCTATCATCCAAGATCCTCTTGTGATCACCACACACTCTCTTTTGATCATACAAGTAGCATAGTGGAGAGGAAAGCAAATTGCTGCATAATGATCATAGACCACAGAGGTCAATAGTAATCCTTCTGCATCAGATAAATCAATGAAGAAGAAACTCAGAATTGTAGACCCAAAGAAAGAAATATACTTATTTCCAGACTGATTATCAGAAACCATCTTAGGAACCATACTGGAGATGTAGTACAGTTCCTTAAGGGACATGACTAAGTAGGAAATACATGGGTGTATGGAGATGGGTGTTCAGGAGGATTAGGATGATTATGGACAGGTTACCAAACAGAGCCATTAGGAAAATAAGAAAGCTAAGAGTGAAGAAACCCAGGCCAATGCTTGATGGTGGGAATACCCCCAATAAGAAGAATCAGTTGGTGTTTAGTTAATATTTTCCATGGGACAGTAACTTCATTTTCCCTAAAGAGAGATACATAGTAGGTTAATGAATTATTAATTCATTATTTTAGTTCTACTGTGATTTATTCGGGACATATTGCAGCTCTTAAAAAATTAACACATATTTTGAAAAAAAATTTCCTCATAGTTAAAATCTTGGTGACATATAAATATCCATCCCCAAAATACTTAATGGAAATGAGTAAATTATTAAGGATAATATATTTTTGTGACTTTATTGAGATACACATACACATATTTTATTTTCCTGTGTAAGTTTAGTTATTATCAACATCAGGCTTTATACTTGTTAAGTATGCATTATAAGGCAGTGTAAATGTATAAATTATAGACCCATACTTGAGTATATTTTATCACACTTTGGCAGTGATTTTTTTTTTTATTTGTAATTAAGCCCTAGGATTTCTGAAACTATAGTAGTCCTATCAGGTCATGCTGTAGATATATATCCTTTTGGTTTGATCACTTGGTGGTTTTGATGCCAAGACTTAGTATCTGTTTCTTTTTTGCCCAGAAATCTACAATGAAGTGTTATTGACAACTATAAATTATAGGAAGTAGATTTCGTCCTCCTCACTCAATATTCAAATACTTTAAAGAAACTACTTTCCTGACAATTTTCTCTAGCATTTTATTGTGGTTCCTTGACTCTGCTTACACTCTCTGAAAATATCTGTATTGTTTTTTTGCGCCTCATTAATTATATAACATTCTGCATTGCTTTATGACATCTTTCTTTTGTCTGCTTGACCTCTTGCGTTTGTGTACTGGAAACTCTTTCAATTTTTAAGAATTTTCTTTTTTTTTTAATTTATTTGACACAGAGAGAGATAGAGAGGTCACAAGCAGATAGAGAGGCAGGCAGAGAGAGAGGGGGGAAGCAGGTTCCCTGCTGAGCAGGGAGCCCGATGTGGGGCTCGATCCCAGGACCCTGGGATCATGAACTGAGCCGAAGGCCGAGGATTAACCCTTTGAGCCACCCAGGTGCCTCAAACTCTTTCCATTTTTTGATATGTGTGAGTTTAGCTCCTATATGTATCATCCTCTGTCATAAAGCTCAACTCACATAATAATAAAGCAGTAAATCTGCATAAGGTAAAACGGAGTGGGAAACAGAATAGAGGGTGGAATTGGTGATAAGAACATTTGGGGTGAAGACATTTTAAGGAATAGACACTTAAAAGGAGTAGGAGAAATGGTATTTTGAGAATATTCTAAGTAGGAAGGAGTGGAGGGAATCTTCTCCAAAAGGAGTACCATCTGGGAGGAAACACCAACAAATGACTCTATGCTTCAGTATCATACTTTTCTAGGAACAAAGCCATCAGAATATTGAGGAATTTGTTATATGAAAGATACACACACACACACACACACACACACACACACACACACATGTACACTGAATTAAAAATGACTTACATAAATGCCTGGCTGTCGGTATTAAGGAGGGCATGTATTGCATGGAACACTTGGTGTGGTGCATAAACACTGAATCTAGGAACACTGAAAAGATAAAATTAAATTTTTAAAAAGGATATATGCAAGAAACTTTTACAAAAAAAAAAATCTTATGTCTTCAGGGGAATGTGAGACTGTGTTAAATCCAAAGTAAAAATGTCATGTATTTTATAAAATAAAGTGCCCAATAACAATAAAAGACTTTTTAAAATAAATGAAAATAATTAAAATAATAAATTTAATAAAAGTGTCAAAAGATAAATTGATGAGAATCAACCAGAAGCAACAGTGAAACACAAAATCTGACACTTAGGACAGTTAAGAGAATGAGAGGAATAATATAAGGTGACCCAACATATACTTATGGGCATTTCTGTAAATGCCTATGACATCAATTTCTTTTTGTCAAAACACTTATTTACTCTTAAGTTAATATTATAAAAAGAGCTTTTCTCTAAACCAATATGTGAACTACATTGATGAAATTTGAGGTAAAGAGCACAGAAAAATAACATAATTAATCTATTAAATAGCATCTTCTTGAAAATTCTAAATATTATCTTGAAAACAATTTCTTGATAATCCTCAAAATGAGGTAGACTGATATCCTAAATTCTCCTTGGGAGAAATTATGGTAATATGAGATGAAATCTATATAGTCATGCGTATAAAATAACATGTTTCAAAATACTGTTGTATATTTTATATGTGAACAATACATTCCATGAGATGAAGCAAAGCTCTTGATGCGTATCCTCAGACATAATGTAATGTGTGGCTATGTTGATAGATTGGGGAGGGAAGGGGAAAACGTTGATGTTGTAGGAAGGGGGTGACTCTTTATCCACAGTGGACTGAGTTACAAATCATGGTCTGGTATTTTGGATTTAGGAATCAAGCATTAGAGATGAGCGTATTGTTTAAAATATTGATGAACTACTAGGAAAAATTGTAAACGAATTTGAAGAATTTGCCTTGGTGTCAAGAGGCATAAGCTATGAAACTGTCATTTTATCCTGTGGTTTGTTGATGCCATATCCATCCATTCTTGGAGTAATATACTAAAGTGTTTTAAAAAAGTTATTTCAGTTAGTAATTTACCTGTATTCAAATTATTGCAGGTGTGCATCTCCTAATCTTCTGCAAAATACCCACATCAGGGTGCTGAGTCTATAGGAAGCAATTGCTTTTCAATTATTGGGTGGTCACTGACAATTTCCAGAGGAAAACCTGGGAAGGTGGTTGGGTTTATAAGGTAAAGACGCATTGCATCTGACACGGAAGCCACTTGAGATATTGAATATCTGGTTACAAACTCTAACGTGAAGAATTATATTTTCATGTAAAAATAATTAGATTATTTCCCCCTTATTTTCATTTTATCCAATGACATAATGAAAACTAGCCTATTTAATTTGCAAAAGATTTGTGCCTGCTTCAGTCTTTTAACCTTCGCTAGAACATTTGGGTCTGGCATCAGCATTACTGGTAATATGCAGTGGAGAAAAAGGGAAAGAGTTGGTTTCTTAGCGAATAGGAGAACTAAGGCTTGAACCTGAACAAGGTCCACACATGGCAGAGAAGATAGAATTATACACTTTCATTGACCATCTCCATAGGGTGGAACCTACCACATGTCAAGATTTATGCCCGGAATTAATTTTATTTAATCCTGACCAAAGTCTCTTGAGGTTGATACAACCACCAATATGACTACAGACAGCTGATGATAAATTATGTTTAGACAATTAAGGAAATTCTTTGGATATCCTGTCTTAACATAGTTGGTAAGTAGATGCATATATTTATATACATTAAATTTGTATTTAAAAAGAAGTCTATCTTAACACAAAATATTTTAGGCAACAATTATGAAGTAAAAAATAGTTAACTGGTGCTCGCTTCGGCAGCACATATACTAAAAAAAAAAAATCGTAGTTAACTGTCCAAAACTAAAAAGAAATTAAAATAAAAATATAAAAGTTTTAATTAAAAATCTACTATAGATGAAACAGAGTCAAGAATGCATAAAAGTTATTTATTTATAAATAAATTGTTTTAGTGCTTTGGTATTGTCAGTTCAAGATATTTCTTGTTTGCTCTCATCTGCAGTCTCAACCATAGTTTCTCTTGTTACCCGCAAAAATACTTTAATCAAGAGTATAGAGAATACACACATCACTTCCAGATTCTCTCAGTGAACTCTAATCCATGTCCTTCCCTATACAAAAGTTGCCCTAGGTGACTTTCCTCACAAAGCATCATTCTCCTCTTTTAATATCTCCTCTGTAAATTGCTTTGTAAATGTATATATTCAGTTTATTCCTACATCATAATGAAGAAGTTCCTCTAAATAATGTCATTTATAAATAATTTTCACATTGCCAGTTTTAATTTACTTTAATAACATTTAACAAGGATTATCAGTATTACAGATATTCTTTTTCCTATGTTTCTCATGTTCCTATTCAATTGGAAGTAAAACTTGAAAAACATCTCCCTTTATTGATTCACATATGTATGGAATAAAGAGATTTTTCAAATATAGGATTATTATTATAAAGATTCAATGTGGATTCCATGTGATGAGAAGTAATTTATATAAAACTATATAATGATCCAGTGGCAAATCTAGAAATGTGTCCTCTAGATACCAGACAATGTAGAGTTTTCCCCTGAAGCAAATGAATGTCAAAAATATATCATTCAGATG
Source organism: Meles meles (assembly GCF_922984935.1). Lineage (NCBI taxonomy): Eukaryota > Metazoa > Chordata > Mammalia > Carnivora > Mustelidae > Meles > Meles meles. Next base: position 840,459 of record NW_025721119.1, read on the forward strand.
ACAAAATATGTCTGGTCACAATCAATTTTGTCTGATTATTGCATAGCTCCAACAAGAATGTGCATTGAACTAAGAATTTTCTATCACTTTGCCTAAAATTTTATAAGAATCTCAGACTAAAAAAATAGCACCAGTTTTCATATAAATTTGGGTTGCCTTCTCTTTTCAAGAACTCTGTCATATTTTTGTATGTACTTTAGCAAAATAAGCTTCTTTTTTTTTTAATTTCTTCCATTTTATTTATTTTTTCAGCGTAACAGTATTCATTCTTTTTGCACAACACCCAGTGCTCCATGCAAAACGTGCCCTCCCCATTACCCACCACCTGTTCCCCCAACCTCCCACCCCTGACCCTTCAAAACCCTCAGGTTACTCACCTATAGGGGAAGAGTTCCCTAAAGGACCTATCAGGACTTTTGCCCCAGGACTACCTTGAACCTACTGGCTGCACAGAGTCTACCTTGGTTCATTGAAAATTGTGTTCACACTTGTATCTGTAATGTCTGTAGATAATAATTATTTTGAATCGCTTTCAGTTATATAGGTTTTAAAATATTGTGAAATGACTTTCCTAGAATGAATCAGATTACAGAAAGGAGAATCCTCTGGAGTCTTGCCAAAGACAGTGCCCTACAATATCTCTGCAATGAGTCATACATGGAATTTTTTGTGCCTTCTAATGTTTCCATAACAGCTTCTATTAAAAAGAATATACAGTGCAGGGGCACCTGGGTGGCTCAGTGGTTTAAGCCTCTGCCTTTGGCTCAGGTCATGATCTCAGGGTCCTGGGATCAAGCCCTGCATAGGGCTCTCTGCTCAGTGGGGAGCCTGTTTCTCCCTCTCTCTCTGCCTGCCTCTCTGCCTACTTGTGACCTCTCTCTCTCTGTCAAATAAATAAATAAAATATTTAAAAAAAGAATATACAGTACAGAGTTCAGAATGATTTAGTGACTTAGGAATAAATTCTCTTTTTAAATATTTATGCAATGTGTATTCTTATTTGTTTAGATGGTTACAGAGCTTGTGCCCCTAAGGATTTTATAATGCACAGAGATCTAAAATTCACAGTATTAATATGTGCATGTTACTATTGCTTCTATGTATACCTTCATGAAATATCACAATTGTGAATTAGAACTGATAAATACATAAGTCGGTAGACAGATATATGGAGAGATATCTGATTTATCAGTATATACTTTGAGTTTGGGTTCAGATTGAAGTGAGGTTTATTTTGCTTTATTGCAAAGCATGCTGCAGATTTTTGGAGCCAATTCTAGATCTAATGTTAGCAGTCTCTTACTATAAATGTGAACTTGGATTAGTGAATTCACTCTCTGAGCCCCAACCTCACAAGTAAAGCAGATCAAAATCATGAGATATGATCCCACACTTCTTAGAATGGATATTACCCAAATTGAAAAAAAAATAATGAGAGTTGGAGAGAATGTGGAGAAAACACATCACTTGAGCACTATTGATGTGACTGAAAATTAGTACAGCCATTATGGAAAATAGTATAGAAGTTCTTCAAAATTTAAAAGTAAAATTTTCCTATGTTCCAACAATCCCAATTCTGGCTATATATGCAAAAGAAATAAGTTGATATGAAATCAAATTTGAAGCTATTCTTTACTCTTGTAATCATTATTGCAGTGTGACCCACAATAGATAAAATATGGAAATTAATTTTACATATGCATTGACAAATGAATGGAAAAATGAAATAACAGCAACATGGAAGAACCTGGAGGACACTGAGAGAAGTGAAATAAGCCAAACACAGAAAGACAAACATAATTATAATTGTATATGAAATCTAATAGTCAATCTTTAGAAGTAAAGAGTAGAATGACAATTGTCAGTGACTACAGGCAGTGAGAAATGGGAAGATGTGAGTCAAATGCTATGTTTCCAGGATCTATGTTGAAAAGATCTATTTATAGCAATTTATATATAGTTAACAACATTGTATATTTGAAATTTTCTGTTACTGCATACCTCATCAGTTGGTAATGTTCTTACACAGACACACACACACACACACACACACACACACACACACACAAGCTAATTGAATTGGTGGATATTCACTTTGATTTTGGTGATTATTGTAAAGTATAAGTATCTTAAATGAAGCTGTGCACCTTAAATATATAAAATTTTTGTCACTTATACCAAAAGAAATCTGAAGAACAAACAAAAAGTATAACAAGACTGAATGGCATAATTTGTACTGGATATGTAAAATCCGAGTGGCATGAGTGACCCATGCACAGTAGCTGTGATATTTTTTACCATCTTCACCACTGTCACTAAAATCAGCATACTTACTATCATACATTTTTATCCATACACATGTCATCCTTGGATTTCTCAGGGACATTCTTCCTTAAAAGTTGAAAAAACACTCAGTGATTTTCACAAAGCATCCTACTTTGCTCTCACAGATGTAACTATTATTGCACTGGAAAGTTAGTGAGAGGCAAGGAAAATTTTATTTATTTATTTTTATGTATTTTTAAGTTGACTTCTTTTAAATGATTGTATTTATTTATTTAACAGAAAACATAAGTAAAGGGAGCAGGAGAGAGATAAGCAGGCACCCCACCCATCAGGGAGCCAGATGTAGGGCTCACTATCAGGACTCTGGGAACATGACCTGAGCCTAAGGTCAAAGTTTAACTGACTTAGCCACCCACATGCCCCAAAGTCATTTTTAATGCCATAGTTAGACACAGAAAGCAGTACAGCTGGGCAAAATTTGTGTTAAAAATAATCCTATTCTTTTGGACCCAACTATCTCCATATATGGACATGTCCATAGGTTAACAAAGGAAGTTTACATTTTTGAATAAAGAGGCAAAGTAGGCAAAAACACTAATACTGATGCAAAAAATTTAAAAAAAATAAAAGAAAAAGAGAACCAAGGCAGAGGAAGTTGTTTAAGCTCTCCTTGACCTGCGGGAATGGTGGCAACAGAATGATTTGAGATTAATCTGTGGGGAAAGAGGGGGAACCAGATTTGCTGCTTGAAAAAAAGGTAAAATAATAATTTAAAAAAAGACATGTTTATAATCAATCCCTGGTTGTAGACAAGTTCTCCAAAACCAATACCTGGCACCGCTCCACCAAACAAACAGGGAAAAAAGTTCTTGGATTATCTCATCAAGCTCTTTCCCTCCACTGCCTCCGCTGGGGGGAGAGCTTCTGGACAGCACTCAGCTGGGCCTCCTGTGTGGGGGCTGTGCAGGCTGACCGGGCTGAAAAGTCCCCCTCTTCCATGGCCACCACTCCTTCCTGCCCCCAGATACAGGAAAGAACTAGGAAATGCTTATTTTCTACCATCACTGTTGAAGATTTCATTCTCCCAAGCTTTATTCCCTGAGTTTCATGTGAGCCCATGGAAATGCTACCCAATATGACTCAACACTGTACTTATAAAGGCCCTCATCCATTTCCTTTCCAGAGAGCACATTTATGAAATGGCCCCTAAACCATTTTCTAAAGTAAACAGTGTAACACTGTGCAATCAGACTCCAGTTAAAATCTTCGGTTTCCAAAGTGGACCAACTCTTCCATAGATGACATCACTCATTTCCTAAACTGACAACCTGAAAATGGGAATGATTTCCATCCAGTCAATAATCCACAATGCCTGGGCACCTGGGTGACTCAGTTGGTTCAGCGACTGCCTTCACCTCCGGTTATGATCCTGGAGTCCCAGGATCAAGTCATGCATCAGGCTCCCACCCTCAAAAGGGAATCTGCTTCTCCCTCTGAACTTCTCCCCTCTCATGCTCTCTCTCTCACTCTCAAATAAATAAATAAATAAAATCTTTAAAAAAGTCCACAATACCAAAGAATTCACCCAACAGGATCAACAGCTCTGGGACCACATCCTACACGTGCATGAAATCAGCTGTACTTCTCTAAAACAAAATTTAGGCTACCTAGGCCATACTAAAACATTCTTTTTTTTAAAGATTTTATTTATTTATTTGACACATAGGGAGATCACAAGTAGGAAGAGCAGCAAGCAGAGAGAGAGGGGAAGCAGGCTCCCCGCTGAGCAGAGAGCCTGATGCAATGTGGGGCTTCATGCCAGGACCCTGAGACCATGACCTGAGCTGAAGGCAGAGGCTTAACCCTCTGAGCCACCCAGGTGCCCCTAAAGCATTCTTTATTTAGTTGCAATCTCACACTCTTCAGAGGGTCCATGACAAGCTCTGGACTCAAAATACTTTTTTCCTTCCTCAGTGCATAATATGTCTGTTTCAAATTCAATAATTGTTTTGAAAATCCCTCGTGTTCAAATTCTCACATTTGCATGTCCATTTGCATTCATATATTTACTATATATTTTGTCAGAGAGAACTTTTTATATTAAACTGATCATATTTACATGGATATATTACCATTTAGTGTAATTTAATTTACCATAAACTGAGAAAAGTACATCGATGCTTGTAGATATCAGCCATTGATTCAAATATCAATTCCACCATATTTATTACCATTTCACAATAGATTATAAGGAACAGCAGCAATGCTTTCAAGATTTCCATAATATTTTCTTGGGGTTTAAAGAGAGCTTCATTTTTTTTTAAAGCAAACGAGTATGTACTCAATTTATTTACTTTTTAAGTTTTAATTAGATATCTAAATGAAAATATGAGATATATAAGAGATATAAAAATGCATATCATTTATTTTTTAAAGATTTTATTTATTTATTTGACAGAGATCACAAGTAGGCAGAGAAGCAGGCAGAGAGAGAGGAGGAAGCAGGCTCCTTGCTGAGCAGAGAGACCAATGTAGGGCTCCACCCCTGAACCCTGGCATCATGACCTGAGCCGAAGGCAGAGACTTTAACCCACTGAGCTACCCAGGCACCCTAAAAATGCATATCTTTTAAATCGACTTTAGTCAACTAAAATTTCCCTTATACTTTCCATAGTTAATGAAATGCTTGAATGTATTAATTATCAATTATAGTATTTTAAGATAGTTCTTTATTAATTCTAATCATAATTATCTTAAGCATTTAAAGAAGTATCTCAACCTTAAATGATAAATAAAAATAAAAATACCAGAAGGCATGTACCTTTTATCAGCTTTCATAGTTACAAACTTACTGGTTTGAAGAGCTGACATTGGTCTTCCCATCTTCAATGGAATGGAGTCATTTTTCTGAGTCAACTTTGAATATTTTTCTTCTTTTAATTTTTTTTAATTTATTTTTTTTAACTTTGAATATTTTTCAAAGCAGTCTGTATGCTTTTTTTCTCATCCCTACCCTTGACATTTGAGATAACTCCATAAAGACTAAACAGGGATCATGACTTCAGGGTATCTTTGGAGATTAACGATAACACGTGGTGTTCTGTGTGTGTATTCACTTGACTATGTCCACTGAGACATGAATAAGGTGAAAATACTAATTGCTTAGCATGTCCCTAGAACAAAGTTTAGAAATGAGTTCTGATACTTTGTGTAGCTTTTTTTTTTTTTTTTTAATTTTCTCTAAAGAGTTTATTTATTCATTTGGCAGAGAGAGACACAGCGTGAGAGGGAACACAAGCAGGGTAAGTGAAAGGAGAAACAGACTTCCAGAGGAGCAGGGGGTCCCATGCAGAGCTTGATCCCAGGACTCTGGGATCATAACCTGAGGTGAAGGCAGATGCCTAATGACTGAGCCACCCAGGCTCCCCATGTGTAGCTGTTTTAATAGGTGAGTTCAAGGTCAATCCAGAGGGTAAAAAAATATACTTATTCAGACTTCTTGAATGTTATGTCTTCATGTATAAATTCTTTCTATATTTTGGATATTAAGCCCTTATTGGATATATTATTTGCAAATATTTTCTCCCAAACAGAAAATTGCCTTTTTATATTGTTGATGGTTTCTTTCACTGTGCATTAAAAAAAAAAAAAAGAAAAGAAACAGACAAGCAAAACAACCCTTCTGTAGTCCCAAGGGTTTAATGTGGTTTTCTGTTTCTCTTGCCAGAGAAGTCTTATCTAGAAGTCTGTTTCTATGGCTGATATCAAGTCATTAATTTCCTTTCTGAGAAATTTTTTATAATATCCATTTTGAGTTTATATTTGTGTATGATGTAGTAAGTGCCACAGTTTAATTGTTTTCCATTAAGCTGTCCAATTGTCACAGCACCAATTACTGAAAAGACTGCCCTTTCTCTAGTTCCATCCACGTCGTCGCAAATGGCAAGATTTCATTTCTTTTGATGGCTGCATAGTATTCCATTGTGTATATATACCACATCTTCTTGATCCATTCATCTGTTGATGGACATCTAGGTTCTTTCCATAGTCTGGCTATTGTAGACATTGCTGCTATAAACATTCGGGTACACGTGCCCCTTCGGATCACTATGTTTGTATCTTTAGGGTAAATACCCAGTAGTGCAATTGCTGGGTCATAGGGTAGTTCTATTTTCAACATTTTGAGGAACCTCCATGCTGTTTTCCAGAGTGGTTGCACCAGCTTGCATTCCCACCAACAGTGGAGGAGGGTTCCCCTTTCTCCACATCCTCTCCAGCATCTGTCATTTCCTGACTTGTTCATTTTAGCCATTCTGACTGGTGTGAGGTGATATCTCATTGTGGTTTTGATTTGTATTTCCCTGATGCCGAGTGACGTGGAGCACTTTTTCATGTGTCTGTTGGCCATCTGGATGTCTTATTTGCAGAAATGTCTGTTCATGTCCTCTGCCCATTTCTTGATTGGATTGTTTGTTCTTTGGGTGGATGGAACTAGAGCGTATCATGCTTAGTGAAATAAGTCAATCGGAGAAAGACAACTATCATATGATCTCCCTGATATGAGGACATGGAGAAGCAACATGGGGGGGTAGGGGGATAGGAGAAGAATAAATGAAACAAGATGGGATTGGGAGGGAGACAAACCATAAATGACTCTTAATCTCACAAAACAAACTGGGGGTTGCTGGGGGGAGGTGGGATTGGGAGAGGGGGAGCGGGCTATGGACATTGGGGAGGGGAAGCGAACCATAAGAGACTATGGACTCTGAAAAACAACCTGAGGGTTTTGAAGGGTCAGGGGTGGGAGGTTGGGGGAACAGGTGGTGGGTGATGGGGAGGGCACGTTTTGCATGGAGCACTGGGTGTTGTGCAAAAAGAATGAATACTGTTACGCTGAAAAAATTAATAAAAAGGGAAAAAAAAAAAGAATAAAAGGACCCAAAAAAAAAAAAAAAAGACTGCCCTTTCTCTCATTGTACCTTCTTATCCACTTTTTTGTAGATTAACTGACTATGTATCTGTGAGTTTTTTTCTGAGTTACTTTGTTGTATTGATCTATGTGTCAGTTTCCATGCCAGTTCCATACTGTTGAGGTTTATTATTATTATTGTTATTATTATTATTATCAATTTAGTTTTGTAATAGCTTGAAACCTGGGCTTGTGATAATTCCAGTTTTGTTCTTTGTTCTCAAGATGGCCTTCTGTCTTGGGTTACCACACTGTTTCGATTACTATCACTTTATATTTAATTTTCAAAACAGGAACACTGAGTCATCCCATCTTATTCTTCCTCAAAGTTCTTTTAGTGCATGAAGGTTTCTCTTTTGTTTATGTTGCATTATATATGTTTACTTTCATATGTTGAAGAATCTTGGCATTCCAGGATTAAATCCAACTAGGTCATAGTGTATAATACTCTTCATATACTGATGAATTCTGAGTGCCAATATTTTATTAAAAGCTTACATAAAGACTGATATCCAGACCAATATCATTTATGGCATTTGTATGAGGGCAATGTTGCCATATGGAATGAGTTAGTATGTATTCTTTTCTCCTCTGGTTTTTGAAAGAGTTGGAAAAGTATTGGTGTGAATTTGATTTTGTACACTTGGTAAAATTAATCAGTGAAGTTTTTTGGCTCAAGGACTATCTTAGTTGAATGTATTTAATTATGTATTCAATCTCCTTACTACTTATAGATGAACTCAGTTTTATATATCTTCATGAGCCAGTATGTTGTTTCTGGAAGTTAGTATACTAGTTCATGGATATCCAACATGTTAATGTATTTATAATATTGGGTTCATAATTTTTATATGTATAAAACTTACAAAAATGTACCCACTCTCACTGCATATGTTAATATTTTGATGTTTATTTTTTATTTTTATTGGTTAATATAGTAGAAGTTCTGTTAATTTTGAAAGAATCCTGCTTTAGTTTTGATGTATTTCTTTGATGTTTTTCCTGTACTACTATTATTTGTTATCTCTTCTTCAACTTTATTACTGCTTCACCTTCATTAGCTTTAGATTTTTTTTTCTTTTTATATGTGATTAAGTTATAAGATATTCTTGTTGATTTCAGAACTTTCTTTTTTAATTTAAATTTTTACTGCCATTAATTCTTCTTTAGGACTTTTTATCTGAAATTCATATATTTCAGTATCTTTATTTCTACTTTCATATGCTTCAGATTGTTTTTTTTTTGTAATACCTATTATAAATCCTTAAACCTCTTAGTTTTTAATAGTCTACTGTTTAATATCCATATAATTGTGTTCTAGTTTTTCTTCTGTTATTCATTGTTTATGTAAGCTTAATGTAAGCTTCATTACATTTTTTTCCATTTTTTAATTTCTTTTTTCATCTGTCTGATAGCCATTTGTATGTCTTCATGGGAAAAGTGTCTGTTCATATCTTCTGTCCATTTTTTTGATATGATTATCTGTTTTGTGTGTGTTGAGTTTGAGGAGTTGTTTATAGATCCTGGATATCAACCTTTTGTCTGTACTGTCATTTGCAAATATCTTCTCCCATTCCGTGGGTTGCTTTTTTGTTTTGTTGACTGTTTCCTTTGCTGTCCAGAAGCTTTTGATCTTGATGAAGTCCCAAAAGTTCATTATCACTTTTGTTTCCTTGGCCTTTGGAGACATATCTTGAAAGAAGTTGCTGTGGCTGATATCGAAGAAGTTACTGCCTATGTTCTTCTCTAGTATTGTGATGGATTCCTGCTTCATATTGAGGTTTTATCCATTGTGAGTTTATCTTTGTGTACCATGTAAGAGAATGGTAGAGTTTCATTCTTCTACTTATGGCTGTCCAGTTTTCCCAGCACCATTTATTGAAGAGACTGAACAGACACTTCTCCAATGAAGACATACAAATGGCTATCAGACACATGAAAAAAATGCTCATCATCACTAGCCATCAGGGAGATTCAAATTAAAACCACATTGAGATATCACCTTACACCAGTTAGAATGGCTAAAATTAGCAAGACAGGAAACAACGTGTGTTGGAGAGGATGTGGAGAAAGGGGAACCCTCTTCCACTGTTGGTGGGAATGCAAGTTGGTGCAGCCACTTTGGAGAACAGTGTGGCTATTCCTCAAGAAAATAAGAATAGAGCTTCCCTATGACCCTGCAATTGCACTGCTGGGTATTTACCCCAATGATACAGATCTAGTGACAAGAAGATCCATCTGTACCCTAATGTTTATAGCAGCAATGGCCACAGTCACCAAACTGTGGAAAGAACCAAGATGCCCTTCAACAGATGAATGGATAAGGATGATGTGGTCCATATACACAATTGAGTATTATGTCTCCATCAGAAAGGAAGAATACCCAACTTTTGCAGCAACATGGACGGGTCTGGAAGAGATTATGCTGAGTGAAATAAGCAGGGAGAGTCAAGTATCATATGGTTTCACTTCTTTGTGGAGCATAACAAATAACATGGAGGACATGGGGAGATGGAGAGAAGGGAGCTGAGGGAAATTGAAAGGGGAGATGAACCGTGAGAGACTATGGATTCTGAAAAACAACCTGAGAGTTTTGAACGGGTGGGAGGTGGGAGGTTGGGGAACCAGGTGTTGGGTAATAGGGAGGGCACATATTGCATGGAGCACTGGGTGTGGTGCAAAAACAATGAATACTGTTACGCAGAAAAGAAATTTTTAAAAAAGTGAAAAAAAAAAGAATGATATAGTGTCCTTTGTAACTCTGACTATAGTCTTTATTTAAAATCTAATTTATCTGATATGAGAATCACTACCCTGGCCTTCTTTTGAGGCCCATAGGCATGAAAGATGCTTCTCCATCCCTTCACTTTCAGTCTGGGTGTATCTTTAGGTTCAAAATCGGTCTCTTGTAGACAACATATGGATGGGTCCTGTCGTTTTATCCAATCTGCATCCCTGTGTCATTTTATGGGTACATTTAGGACATTCACATTGAGAGGGATTATTGATAGATATGTTTTTGTTGACATTGTGTTACCGTTGAAGAATTTCTGTCTGTAGATTGTCTCTATATTTCTGTTCAATGATATTCTTAGGATTTTTTTTCTTTTATAGAACTCCCCTCCCCCCCTTAATATTTCCTGCAGGGTCAGCTTCGTGGTTGCATAGTCTTTTTAGCCTTGCTCTTCTTGGAAACTTTTTATCTCTCCATCCCCTTTAATGTCTGTCTTGCTGTATAAAGTATTCTTGTCTGTATGTTCTTCTCATTTATTAACCTGAATATATTTTGCCATCCCTTCCTGGCTTGCCAGGTCTCTGTGGACAGGGCTGACGTTATTCTAATGGGCTTTCCTCTGTAGGGTAAGAGCCTCTTTGTCCAAGTGGCTTTCAAGAGATTGTATCTACAATTGTGATTTTTCAATATTACTACCAAGTGCCTTGATTTTTTTTAAGAATCTATAATCTTGGGGGGAGACTGTTCTGCCTCTAGCACATGAACTCTGGTTCCATTCACATGATTGGGAAAATTTTCATAGACAACTTCTTCCACTCTATCTTCTAGATTTCTATCTTTCTCTTCCCCTTCAGGGATTCCAATACTTCTGACTTTGGAACGTTTCATGGCATCATATATTTCCCTGATTCTGTTTTTGTGGCTTCTAAGCTGTTTGTTCCAGGCTTCCTCCTGATCTTTTCTCTCTATCTGTTTGTCCTGCAGATCACTAATTCTATCTTCTGTCTCAGTTACCCTAGCTTTTAGAGAATTTAGCTTAGATTGGAACTCGCTGAGAGCATTTTGGACATCATCCTTGGTGGCTTTCAGTTCTGCCCTAACATTGTGAACATCATCCCTGGTGGCTTTCCATTCTGCCCTATCAATTCCATTTGGTCATCCATGTCTTTCTCCAACCTAGATATTGCCTGGATAATTGTTAGCCTGAATTCCTTTTCCAATATATTGTCCATGTCGATAGCCATTAGCCCTGTTACAGAAGCCCCATACTCTGTATTTTTCTTCTGTTGTGCATTCCTCCTCCTATTCATTTTGGTGAGAGATGACTGAATGGATATAGATGGATGTATCAACTGTGGTTCAGTCAATGTGCACCCTGGAACACTCTGAGTAATCAGGATTCCCCACCTAAATGAGAGAAAAAAGAAAAGAAAAAGAAAGAGAGAGAGAGAGAGAGAGAGGAAAAAAAGGGAAGATAAAAGAGAAGGCTCAGCCCAAAAGATTTATGAAGGTAAGATTTGTGAAGGTAAGATTTACCTTAAAGAAGGTAAGATTTATGAAGTATACAAACAAAAACAGACAAAAGACTGATAAAAGTATATGACAAGAGAAAAAAATATATATATATACATAAAAGCAAAAAAAGGAAGGACCTCGTCAAAAAGAACTCTAAGTATAAGATTTATATACTATCAGGACAAACAAAAATACACAGAAACAATGGAGGAAGGAAAAGATGGGAGAGTGGTTATAAATTCTCAGTGTGGGCAAGGAAGTTTATTTTGATTCTTCTTGGATGTATCTTGATGTTTTGTTAATGGACTCAACTTTCCTAAGATAAAGGGTAATTAAAAATTGGTTTACCTGTGGGGTAGCATTGATTGGGGAAAGGGGATTACCTTGAATTTAACTCTATATGTATATTAGAAAATAAAAATTAAAGTATAAACTAGACTAAACTAAAATTTAAAAAAAATTTAAAAAATAGAAAAGCAAAAATAAAACATGGGTGTATGTATCAAAATGTTCAGGTTAGAATGTTATTAAGGGATTTGATGTACTGGACATCTCACTGTGATGGTAAATAGGATAAAAAATTACCTATATGTATAAAAAATATGAACCAGAATAGTGGTAAGGAGTTAAAAATAAAAGTTGTATCTGTGAAGTAGTGGTGGTTGTTCTCTTGTTGTCTGTTTTTTTTCTCCTTCCTTCCTGATAGGTTTTCTGGGGGAGGGGCCTGCTACGTGGGTTTTCAGTCAATGATGTTCCCTGAGTTAAGTCCTCCTGCTCCCCTCAAGGGGGTGGGCTCTGGGGAAACTGTTTTTTTCAGGTTTTTGTTCTCTGGAGGTTTTTATGTTTGTTCATCTGTTTGCTCTCGCCTTGACAGCTTTTGAGGGTTTTTGGAGTTTTGGAGGAGAGCAAACTGCACCCAGACCTCCCTCTCAGACAGAAGCCTCAGAATGCTCTGCAGAGCTGCTGGCAGAGTAGGTTCAGAATCCTGGTCCCTGGGGATGCAGGATCTCTTCCTTGTACTCAAAACCACAGCAGTGGCGGCTGTAGGGCAGCTCCAGACCACCAGAGAGGTTCCAAGCAGCGATTGCACACTGAGATTTTCCCGCTGGCCCGGGCTGGGAGTGCATGGTTTTTCAGGGTCTCAGAGCTCCTGGCTAGTGCCTGTGAGCACCTCTCCCAGGGGAGGGTGAGGGGCGTGCATGTCTCAGGCTCTGATCGCTCAGCGGGGTTCTAAGAGCGCCAGGCTAATGCCTACCCACACCTCTCTCAAGGAGTGTGTGGTGCGCGCGCATCTCAGGAACGCCACCTGGCGAAGCTCACAGCCCCTCACGGGAGCCAGATCCCACTCATTCTCAGGCGCGCTGGAGGCTCAGGTGCGCTGGTGGCTCAGGGAACAAGATCTGGTTTCTCTCCGGCACTCTCTCTGGCTCAGCACCAGGGGAGGCGCTGCTGGATCGGGGGACTTAAGCCCCTGTCCCTAACTGCCCTGATTCCCACAATTTCCTCCCATGATCCTTTGTTCTTTTTTTGAGTTCTTTCAACCAGACTCCAAGTTAATGCTGGTCCCGAGATGCAGGGCACTCTCATGTTGGAGTATTATTTTCCAATTGGTCGCCTCTGGTGGCTCCCACCCCCTTTTGTTTATCTTCTGATTTCAGTCCGAAGTACCCACTCCACTTTACCTCCCCACTGGTGTCTTCTGCCCCCGTAGAGATCCAGACGTGTATAATTCTGATATAATTCTGATTTCAGGGGCACCTGGGTGGCTCAGTGTGTTAAGCCTCTGCCTTCGGCTCAGGTCATGATCTCAGGGTCCTGAGTTCGAGCCCCGCATCGGGCTCTCTGCTCAGCAGGGAGCCTGCTTCCCCCTCTCTCTCTCTGCCTGCCTCTCTGCCTACTAGTGATCTCTGTCTGTCAAATGAATAAATAGAATCTTAAAAAAAAAAAAAAGACTGATTTCATGGGCGATCGGAGTTCTTTGGTAGGTAATCAGCTCACTTTAGGGTATAGGTTGAAAGAGCGCCTCCTCCTACTTCCCCGCCATCTTGTCTCCCCACCTCTTGTTTTCTTAATGACTCATTGAATTCTATTTATTTCTTTAGTCTATCCACTCTTCTGTGTTCTCCTACCTATGAACAGCTCACAACTCTTAGCCTTCTCTTTCACTCTTCCTTGTCCTCAATTCACCTATCCTATACCTGTTTTGTTTTTTTTCCCCTTATGGCTTGACTTAACCAATTTAAACCTCAGGCCACACTATCCATCGCCTATATTCTGGGATGCATGGACTCCTTCACAATACCACACACAATTCCCACCTATGCACCATATCTACACCACACTCGGATGTTTACATTCAAAGGCACATTCTTACAATGGTGGTTTTCCATTTCATTATCACCTCCCCCAAGGTGAAATGCCAGTAATTTACATATCCTTATACACATTTTGAAAGACATAACTCTCTGAACTTTTTTTTTACATATTTTATTTATTTATTTGATAGAGATCACAAGTAGGCAGAGAAGCACACACAGAGAGAGGAAGGGAAGCAGGCTCACTGCAGAGCAGAGAGCCTAATGTGTGGCTCAATCCCAGGTCCCTGGGATGATGACCTGACCCGAAGGCAGAGGCTTTAACCCACTGAGCCACCCAGGCGCCCCAGCATTATCTGAATTTTTAAATCAGTTTGGGAAAATATACTCAATATTCCCTGTGAGACATAGCATATTGATGACAAAATAACAATAGTTATTACTGATTAGTACCTTTCTATTGATGATAGCTGCTTTGGATTGAATCCTTGTTATGCGACACACACGGATTTATGCCATAGCTAGTACTCAGAGAAATCTGGGATGTCTTTGGTATCACTACAAATGAGGAAAACCAGAATCAGGAAAATGAAGCATCTGCAGGCCTGGGATTCCCACTCAGGAATGCCAAGTGTTGACATGGCTGTTTTATTCATTATAGCACCAATCATGTAATCCTATTTGAAAAAGTCAACAGACTAGCCATACTTGATTTTAACCTTTCACTTAGTTTGGGTGGCCATTATGTTTTATTATTGCTTATTTCTTTGGTGCTTGTTTTATACCAATAGCCACCATTAATATGGTATCAAGCTATCATGGGCATGTCATTAGTATAGAAGTTGTGTGGACTGTGCATGTACTGAGGAATGTAAGATGGGCACAAACCCTTTTACCCACCTCTAAGTAGTACAGTTTTCATATTGTGAATATACTTATCTCACTCTGATCAAAATAAGATTCAAAAAGGAAATGAATAGGTGATATTACTAAAAATGGCAACGTAAAAGCCTCCAAAACCTTCCATAAAAGTCAGGAGAAAACTGTGTGTGCATGCATGAATATGTGTGTGTGTGTTTAATGGTCAGAATCCACATTTCAGAACTCTGGAATTAATTGATGGCTTGCAGGAATCTGGATAGTGTTTAATTTGAAAAAATGCTAAATACCGGGGCACCTGGGTGGCTCAGTTGGTTAAGCAAGTGCCTTTGGCTCAGGTCATGACCCTGGAGTCCTGCAATCGAGTCCCACATCAGGCTCCCAGCTCCATTGGGAGTCTGCATCTCCCTCTGACCTCTCCTCTCATGCTCTCTCACTCTGTCTCTCTCTCTAATAAATAAATAAAATTTTTTTAAAAATGCTAAATATCAGAAGGAGAGAGAGTTTCATGGCATTTTTAACTTGGCCTATTCCCATTCACCCCACGCCAGCTCAGTGATAGCCTTGAAAACGACAGCTTCACAATCCCATGAAAATCTACAGGTTGGCAGGCACTGGAGGAAGAAGAACAAGATTGGAGCCTTTCAAAGCCCATTCAAGGGAATGCAAGAGAATTTTCATTATTTAACCAGTTTGGTAGTTCCCTAGAAGATTTCACTTCCAAAGCTATCTTTATTTTAACAGTCTTAGCCCATATTCAGGCTCTTATAAAAAAAATGTCATAGACTGAATGGATTAAACAACAAATAGTTATTTCAAAGAGTTCCGGAGGATGGGAAGTCCAAAATTGAGGCACCCATCTATTCAGTGCATGCTAAGAGGCTGACTGCTGATTAGCAGATGGCAGTCTTCTAACTGTGTCTTTGCACAACAAAAGGAGTGAAGGAGCTCTCTGGAGTCTCTTTTATAAGGACACAATCCTACTCATGAGGGATCCCATCTCCTGGTCTAATCATCTCACAAAGGCTCCACCTCCAAATACCATCACATTGGGGATATGATTTCAGCATATGAACTGGGGTGAGGGGGCACTGGGGACACAGGCAATCAGTCCATAAGCACTGACTCAAAGTTCACTCAGTGTAAAAAGACTCAAGAGACTTGTTAAAAACAATTAGAGGCTGGGCACCTGTCATGATCTCAGGGTACTGGGATCAAACCCCGCATCAGGCTCTCTGCTCAGGGGGAGGCTGCTTCCCCCCGCCTCTCTCTGCCTGCCTCTCTGCATACTTGTGGTCACTGTCTGTTAAATGAATAAATAAATATAAAGAAAACAATTAGAGGCAATTGCTTAATATCATGAATGCCTAAGGTAGTAGATAACAATTTAGACAAACAATAGGCTAATCATAAAGTTTAAAAGGAAAAACTGAAGAATGAGATGTCCCTAGACAGGGCTGAAAATACTGTAATGAAATCCTAGCAATCCTCAAGGCACATACATAGGGCTATGTGCATGTACAGGGCTGTGCACCTGCTTAGCGAAGATCTGAGAATATCCTAAGTATTTACTTCTGGTTAACCTGGAGTCTTTGTGCCAATAAGCAGCAAAAGCTAAGCAACGCTATAAAATAAAAGACATTCCCAGGTAAACAAAACTGAGTTCATTGTTAACACATTAGTATTATAAGAAATATTAGAGGAGTTCTTCAAAGTGATATGAAAGGGCAGTAAATGTAACTCAAATCCATATGAAAAAATAAAAAGCAATTATAAATGTAATTATCAGTGATGCTTTAAATCTACCCTAAAGTCTTCATCACCTGCCCTTTGATACTTCAGAGTGTGAGAGAAAGACATTTACACTATTTTTCAATTTACCATGCTAATGGGCATCAGAAGAAAGCTGGGGTGGCAATCCTTATATCAGATCAATTAGATTTTAAGCCAAAGACTATAATAAGAGATGAGGAAGGACACTATATCCTACTCAAAGGGTCTGTCCAACAAGAAGATCTAACAATTTTAAATATCTATGCCCCTCACGTGGGAGCAGCCAACGATATCAACCAATTAATAACAAAATCAAAGAAACACATCAATAATAATACAATAATAGTAGGGGACTTGAACACTCCCCTCACTGAAATGGACAGATCATCCAAGCAAAAGATCAACAAGGAAATAAAGGCCTTAAATGACACACTGGACCAGATGGACATCACAGATCTATTCAGAACATTTCATCCCAAAGCAACAGAATACACATTCTTCTCTAGTGCACATGGAACCTTCTCCAGAATAGATCACATCCTGGGTCACAAATCATGTCTCAAACGGTATCAAAAGATTGGGATCATTCCCTGCATATTTTCAGACCACAATGCTCTGAAGCTAGAACTCAATCACAAGAGGAAAGCTGGAAAGAACCCAAATACATGGAGACTAAACAGCATCCTTCTAAAGAATGAATGGGTCAACCAGGAAATTAAAGAAGAACTGAAAAAATTCATGGAAACAAATGATAATGAAAACACAACAGTTCAAAATCTATGGGACACAGCAAAGGCAGTCCTGAGAGGAAAATATATAGCGGTACAAGCCTTTCTCAAGAAACAAGAAAGGTCTCAAGTACACAACCTAACCCTACACGTAAAGGAGCTGGAGAAAGAACAAGAAAGAAACCCTAAACCCAGCAGGAGAAGAGAAATCATAAAGATCAGAGCAGAAATCAATGAAATAGAAACCAAAAAAAACAATAGAAAAAATCAATGAAACTAGGAGCTGGTTCTTTGAAAGAATCAATAAGATTGATAAACCCCTGGCGAGACTCATCAAAAAGAAAAGAGAAAGGACCCAAATAAATAAAATCATGAATGAAAGAGGAGAGATCACAACTAACACCAAAGAAATACAGACAATTTTAAGAACATACTATGAGCAACTCTACGCCAACAAATTGGACAATCTGGAAGAAATGGATGCATTCCTAGAGACATATAAACTACCACAACTGACCCATGAAGAAATAGAAAACCTGAACAGGCCCATCACCAGTAAGGAGATTGAAACAGTCATCAAAAATCTCCAAACAAACAAAAGCCCAGGGCCAGACGGCTTCCCAGGGGAATTCTACCAAACATTTAAAGAAGAACTCATTCCTATTCTCCTGAAACTGTTCCAAAAAATAGAAATGGAAGGAAAACTTCCAAACTCATTTTATGAGGCCAGCATCACTTTGATCCCAAAACCAGACAAGGATCCCACCAAATAAGAGAACTGCAGACCAATATCCTTGATGAACACAGACGCAAAAATTCTCGCCAAAATACTAGCCAATAGGATTCAACAGTACATTAAAAGGATTATTCACCACGATCAAGTGGGATTTATTCCAGGGCTGCAGGGTTGGTTCAACATCCGCAAATCAATCAATGTGATACAACACATTAATAAAAGAAAGAACAAGAACCATATGATACTCTCAATAGATGCTGAAAAAGCATTTGACAAAGTACAGCTTCCCTTCCTGATCAAAACTCTTCAAAGTGTAGGGATAGAGGGCGAGGGGGAGGGGGTTATGGACATTGGGAAGGGTATTTGTTATCATGAGTGCTGTGAAGTATGTAAACCTGGCGATTCACAGACCTGTACCCCTGGGGATAAAAATACATTATATGTTTATAAAAAAAAACTGGAAGGGGAGGCGAACCATAAGACACTATGGACTCTGAAAAACAACCTGAGGGTTTTGAAGGGGTGGGGGTGGGAGTTTGTGGGAACCAGGTGGTGGGTAATAGGGAGGGCATGTATTGCATGGAGCACTGGGTGTTGTGCAAAAACAATGAATACTGTTAGCTGAAAAATAAATAAATAAATTTATTAAAAACAAACAAAAAAACAAAATTCGCTAATCCCATGATATTGATACAAGTAGGGCACATATTGCATGGAGCACTGGGTGTAGTGCATAAAAAAATGAATCTTGGAACACTGAAAAAATAAAAAAAAATTTAAAAAGTCACCAGTAATATAATTTTAAATCAAATAATTCTCTATTGAAAGCCAAATAGAGTAATTTATATCACCTTGTTGTCCTCTATTTTTGAAATATAATTATTATTATAATAGGTTTATTGTATATATTTGACTTACATTTATGAAAATGGAACACTGTTTTCTTGGGCTAGGTTTAAGTAAAGGAAGGGATGTACCAATAAAGCAGGAGATCAGTCTGGGGATCCTCATTCTGAATTACTTAAATGGAAATATATGGGTTCCTACTACTGACAACAACATAGGGTTATATGCAAAGAAGCTGGCATCTCTTTAAATTATATATATTTTTAAATTATAATGGGAATATATAAGAATTTGTACACTTTTTAATTTTTCTTTTATTTTTTACTTTTAGGGCATGGGAGGAGGGGCAGAGGGATATGGAGTGAGAATCTTAAGCAGGTTCCACACAATATTTGGAGCCCAACACTGGGGCTAGATCTTACATGACCTGAGATGAAATCAAGAGTTGGATGCTTAACCCACTGAGCCACCCAGGGAACACAATCATTGGTTAAAAATAAAAGTTTTTATAATGCTGTTGTACTAAATTTCTTTTAAGTGAATGTCTACAGATTACAATGAAACAGCCTCATGGATGAGTATCATAAGGTTACCAACAGTATATTAAGAACAATTCTCCTTAGAACTCTGATGGTTACTAGGCATTCTCTATTTATAATTCTACTAAATATGACAAGCTTTAAGCAGCAAAGTTGATGTTTTCCAGAAAAATGAGGAGGATTATTTTTAGGATAGAAACCACTGGTGGCATGGAGAACAGAGAAAAACCCCTTTCTAAAAGCAATCACAATATAACAGAGCCACCACAAGTCTGCCTACTGTGGTTGAAAATGAAATCTCACAAACCCTAGCTAAGATACTAATCAGCTTTCATCCAGGAATTTTCCACTTTCAATTGTGCTAAATTTATTTGTTTCAATATGATTCAGTGTTTTATCTTTTATGTTATATGTTTACATATACGTGTGTGATATTTTATGGATATATATATGTTAATTTCCCAAAGAAAATTAATTTATATTGTTTTATTAATTGATCAGTAGTAGGATTGGTCATTGATACAGACTTTTTTTTAAACTTCTGTTTCCAAGCATAAGCACTGAGAACCATTTGCAACAATTGAATGCAAAGTGAACTCCATTACATACTTCAGTGTTATTGGAGTTATTTTAAAAACATTCTATGCTTGCTACACAAATTGTCCATTGTAGCTAAAGTTTTATCATTTGTCACCACTTAACGTGTTTTTAAGACTTTATTTAATTTCCAGTTAGAAAATATACAGCATAATATTTGTTGCAAGTATATAATGTGGTGATTCAACACTTCCATAACGCATGGTGCTCATCACAAGTGTTCTCATTAATCCCCATCCCCTGTTTAACACATCCCCCACCACCCTCCCCTCTGTGACCAACTGCTCATTCTTTAGAGTTAAGGATCTCTTTATTGTTTTGTCTTTCTCTCTTTTTTCCCTCTTTGCACCTTTCTTTTCTGAATTCACATATGAGTGAAAACTTATGGTAATTGTCTTTCTCTGACTTACTTCTCTTGGCCTAATACAGTCTAGCTTCATTCATGTGATAGAAAATGGCAAGAATTCATTCTGTTTTTATGCCTGAGTAATATTATAATATATATCTGTATATCCAATGTCTAATTTGTATTATATACCTATATATGTATAGATATAACATATATATCCATAGATTATATCTATCTATATATAGAAATGCACACATAAATATAGTTATAATACACACACATATATCTATCTATGCATATGTATAGATTTACATGATTTACATAATGGTATATATACCATATCTTCTTTATTCATTTATCTCTCAATGGACATCTGGACTCTTTCCATATTTTGGGTATTATGGTCTTATTTTCTTTAATACTTAGGTACTCATATCATTGAAAATATATGTGGCCTTTAGAATTCAACTTACATTTAATAAATTATTCATAACAAAAAAGAAACAAAAAAGAAAATTGCCACAAAAACAGAGTGATAGGGAATATATAATGATACTCTGTTTTTGTGGCAATTTTCTTTTTTGTTTCTTTTTTGTATATATATATATATATAATTTATAAATTTATTTATATATATATATATATAACTTATTTTTCTAGATTACTGTATCCTTATCCTAAATCCTAGAATGGCATTGTTCATAAAGAGTGTACAAGGTGAAATTAATGAATGAAGCAGCAAGACTAGTGAGAAATTTGTTATATTTTTGACTAGGAGAACCTCAGAACCACTCTTCTCAGGGCCCACATCACCTCCTTGTTTCTCAGGCTATATATGATTGGGTTGAGCACTGGGGTCAGGATGGTGTAGAAGACTGCCAGGACCTTATCCTCTGTGGAGATCTGAAGGATCTTGGACATAAACAAGTGTAAACAAAGGATGCATAGTAGAAAGTCACCACAGTGAATGGGTGCTGCAGGACAAATAGGCCTTCTTCCTTCCTTTGGATGCATGCAGCAGATGGCAAGGATGACCTGGCCATAGGAACAAGCAATGCCAATGAAAGGAAACACAAGGAAGAGAGTGATGCTCACAAACAAAGTGTACTCATAGACCCAGGCATCCATGTAGGCCAGACTCAACATGGCTGGAGCATCACAAAAGAAATTGTTGATGGTTCAGGATCAACAGCAAGGTATACCAAGGACATATTCAGTGTGAGCACAGGAGTTGATTGAACCCGTGATCCAAGAACCTGTTATCACCACACACACTCTTGCTCAGATGAATGGGATAACAGAGAGGAAAGGAAATTGCTACATAATGATCATAGGCCATAGAGGCCAATAATAATCCTTCTGCACCAGCTAAAGTAATGAAAAAAAAAAAAAAAACAACTCTCAATTCCACACCCAATGAAAGAAGTAGACTTGTTTCCAGAGAGATAATTAGAAGCCATCTCGGGGACAATGTTGGAGGCATAGTTCAGGTCCATGAGGGTGAGCTGACTAAGTAGAAAATACATGGGTGTGTGGATATGGGTGTCTAGGAGGATGAGGATGATCACGGACAAGTTACCAAACAGAGCCATTAAGAAAATGAGAAAACTAGGAATGAAGAAAAACAGGCCAATTCTTGACGGTGGGAATAACCCCCAGTAAGAAGATATGACTTGATCTTTGGTTCATATTTTCCATGAGACATTAATTTACTCTTCCCTAAAGAGACACAAATATTAAGTACAGAAAAATAATATATTACTTCATTATTTTAGTTCCACCATGATTTATTCAGGACACATGGCAGCTTTTTAAAAAATTAACACACATTTTGAAAAAAAAATTACCTCATAGTTAAAATCTTGATGAGTCATAAACTTCAGTCTGTGACTCTATCAAGATACATATGTTTCATTTTCCTGTGTAAATTTAGTCATTACCAACATCAGACTTTGTAGTTAAATATGCATTGTAAGTCAATGTAAATGCACAAATTATAAGCCCATATTGAATATATTTTATGACACTTAGGCAATGATTTTTTTTCTTTATAATTAAGCATTCATATTTCTGGAACTATAGTAATTTATCAGGTCATGTTGCAGATATATATCCTTTTTGTTTATTCATGTATTTTGATGCCAAGACTTACTCTCTGCTTCTTTTTCCCCTAGAAATATACAGTAAATAGTTATTGCCAAATATAATTTATGTGAATCAGACTTCTTCCTCCTCACTCAATATTCAAATGCTTTCAAGAAATTCCTTTCCTGATAACTTTCTCTAATATTTTATTTTACCTTCTTGATTCTGCTTAAGCTCTCTGAAAAGATCTGTATTGTTCTGTTTTTCAATAATTATATATTATGAATTGCTTTGTGCCACCTTTTCTTGGTCTGTTTTATCTCTTGCTTTTGTGCATTTAAAGCTATTTCCATTTTTTTGATAAGTGTGAGTTTAGCTCCTAAATGTATCTACTCCAGTCAAAAAACTCAACTAACATGATAAAGTGGTTAATCTGCATAAATTTAAATAAAGTGGAAAACATAGTCCAGGGTAGAATCAGAGGTGAAAATGTTAAAAACCTTTAAGGTGAAGAAATTTTAAGGAACAGACACTTAAAAAGAGAAGGAGAAATGGCACTTTTGAGATTATTCTAAGTAGGAATGAGTGGAGGGTATCTTCTCCAGAAGAAATACCATCAGTGTATAAAGCCCAACATGTTATGCCCACAAAGGATTGCAGTGCTTCAGTCTCTCATACTTTTCTAGGACCAAAGCCATCAGAATGTTGAGGAAGTGTTTATATGAGAGAAAGACACACACACACACACACACACACACACACACACACACACACACTGAATTAAAAATGATTGAGGTAAATGCAAGAAAACTTTATAAAAACTTCTGATGTCTTCAGAGAAAATATGAGAATTTGTTAAATCCAAAGTAAAAATGTCATGTGTTATATAAAATTAAGTGCCAAAAAAATAAAAAAAACTTCTGGAAAATAAAGGTTATAATTAATATAATATATTTCATGATAGTCTCAAAAGATAAACTGATGATAATTGACCAGAAAGCAACAGTGAAACACAAAATTTGACACTTAGGAGAGATAAAAGGATGAGAGCAATAATATAAGATGATCCATCATATACTTATGGACATTTCTGTAAATGCATATGACAGTGATTTATTTTTGAAAACAAAAGTTATTTTTAAATATATATTATTAAAAAAAACCCTTTTTTTCCAAACCAATATATGAACTACAATATTCAAAGATGGTGAAAAGAACACAGAAAAATAAAATAAATAATCTATTAAAGGGCATTTTCAGGGAAATGTTCAATATTGTCTTGGAAACAATTTCTTGATAATCCTCAAAATGACGTAGACCAATATCCTAAATTCTCTTTGAGAGAAATTATGGTAATATGAGAAGAAATCTATGCAGTCATGCATATAAGATAACGTGATGTTTTACAATACTGTTATATGTCTTATATATGAAAAACAAATTCCAGGAGATGGAACAAAGCTCTAGGTGCTTATCATCACACATAATGTGATATGTAACTGTGTTGACATAATGGGGAGGGAAAGAGGAAAGTTTGATAATGTAGGAAGGTGATGACTCTTCATCCATACTGGCCTGAGTTACAAATCATGGCCCGGTATTTTGGATTTAGGAATCAAGCATCAGAAGATGAGCATAGAGTTTAAAATATTGAGGAAGTACTGGGAAAAATCATAAAATAATTTGAAGTATTTGCCTTGGGTACCAAAAGGCATAGGTTAGGGAACCATCATTTTATCCTGTGGTTTGTTGATACCAAATCCATGCATTCTTGGAATAATATATTAAAATGATAAAAAAAAGTTATTTTAGTTGGTAATTTACATGTACTCAAATTATTGTACATGTGCATCTCCTTATCTACTGTGAAATACCTACATCAGGATTCTTGGTCTATATGAAGCAGTTGATTTTCAATTATTGTGTGATCACTGTCAACTTGCAGAGGAAAAACTGGGGGAGCTGATTGTGTTTATAAGTTAAAGAGGTATTGTGGGAGAAGTAGCAGGCTGAGATGACATCAGGTAGCAGGAGATCAGCTAGTAGCTTATCAAACCATTCCAAACACCTACAAATCCAATAGGACATCAAATAGAAGAATAACAGCCGTTGTAGAAACAGAAAATCAACCACATTCTGAAAGCTAGGACCAGCAGAGAAGTGAATCCAAAGCAAGGGGAAGATAGACCTCGGGGGAAGGGGCCAGTTCCCAGCAAGTGGCAGAGCAATGGAGCAAAAAATCAGAACTTCTAAAGGCCTGCCCCACTGAGGAACATCAATCCAGAGGCTAAGTCAGGGAGAAGACCACTCGGGGACAGCATGGCCTCAGGTCTCATGGGGTCACAGAAGAATCAAGGATCGGGGGTATCTGAGTGTTGCAGAGCTCACAGGTATTAGAACAGGGAAGTCAGCTACAGAGATGGAGGTGAGGAGTGAGGTCGCAACTTGGGGTTACCTTAAATTGCCATCCATGGCACAGGCCACTGCTCGTTGAGCAGGGACCACACAAGATCCATGGAGATCCCCCTGGAAGAGCACTGGGATCTGTGTGGTGTGGAGACTCCAGGCAGGGCTGTGTGCCAGAGACAGAGAAGCCTGGTCACAGGCTGGGTGAGCTTCGTGGGCAGTCCGGAGGCCAGGGAGATGGGAGTGATTGAGCGCTTTTCTCCAAGGGCACAATGAGGAGTGGGGCCCTGAGATCTCAGCTACTTCTGTCCGGAGATTGGGAGGCCGACATTTTCATTTCCATCCTCCAGAACTCTACAGAAAACATTCAGGAAACAAAAGCTCCCAAAAGTGAACCCGAGTGGACCCCTGGTAAGGGCGGTGCAATTCTGCCTCAGGCAAATAGACTTGAGAATCACTACAACAGGCCCCTTCCCCAGAGGATCAGTAAGAAATCCAGCCAAGACCAAATTCACTTACCAAGGAGAACAGTGGAATTCCAGAGGATGAGAAAGCAAAGCATGGAATTCATGTCTTTCTCCCCATGATTCTTTAGTCTTGCAAAGTTAATGAATTTTTCTTAATTTTATTTTTTCTTTTGCTAATTGTTTTAACATTTACCCTTTCTTCTTTTAACATTTTAACTAGTTTATCTTAACAATACCTTTCATTAAATTTTTTTGAACCATTATTATACTCATATTTTATTCTTCATTGCATTTAACTTTATTTTGTGTATAAATATAGGATTTTTTCATATAAACATTTGTGATACAACTTCTTCTAATAAATCATAATGTACCCTAAATCTAGCACAGAGCTTTGTCCTAGTCTCCAGGCTGAGCAAATTCTCTCCACGTTCTTTTTCTTTATTCTACTAACCAACTTATCAACTCCTTTTTTAGAAATTAAAAAAATATCATCTTTATAATCATATTACAACCCTTTACTGTGTTTACCTTTATATATGTTTTCCATTCTTTAAAAATTTGGGAGGTAGTTTCTTTTAAGAGACCAAAATTCTTGCAAAATTAAGTGGGTGACCCTGTTCTATTCACCAATCTAATATATATATATATATATATATATATATATATATACATATATATATATATATATATCTTTTTTAACTATCTTCTCCTTATTTGTTTTCTTTTTTTTCCTGAACTTCTTTTTAACCCCTTTCTTCCCACCCCCACGATTTGGGGTCTATTCTGATTTGGTAAAAGCACATTTCCTGGGGTCTTTGCCACCCTTTTAGTAGTTTATTTGCTTCCTTCATATATTCTTATCTGAATAAAATGACAAGGCAGAAAAAAACTCACCACAAAAAAAAGAACAAGAGGTAGTACTGAAGGCCAGGGACCTAATCATACAGACATTGGTAATATGTCAGATCTAGAGTTCAGAATGTTGATTCTCAAGGTGCTAGCCGGGCTCAAAAAAGAGTTGGAAGATATTAGATAAACACTGTCTGGAGAAATAAAAGCCCTTTCTGGAGTAATAAAAGAATTAAAATCTAACCAAGTTGAAATTTAAAAAAAATCTATTAATGAGGTGCAATCAAAAATGGAGGCTCTTACTGCAAGGCAGAAGAGAGAATTAGTGATATAGAAGACCAAATGACAGAGAATAAAGAAGCTGAGCAAAAGAGAGATAAACAACTACTGGATCACAAGGGGAGAATTCAAGAGATAAGTGATGCCATAAGAGGAAACTGCATTAGAATAATTGGGATTCCAGAAGAAGAAGAAAGAAAGAGGGGAGCAGAAAGTATATTGGAGAGAATTTCCCTAATATGGCAAAGGGAACAAGCATTAAAATCCAGGAGGTGCAGAGAACCCCCCTCAAAATCAATAAGAATAGGTCCACACCCAGTCATATAATAGTAAAATTTACAAGTCTTAGTGACAAAGAGAAAATCCTGAAAGCAGCATGGGACAAAAAGTCTGTAACATACAAGGGGGAAAACATTAGATTGGCAGCAGACTTATCCACGGAGACCTGACAGGCCAGAAAGAGTGGACATGATATATTCAGAGCATTAAATGAGGAAAACATGCAGCCAAAAATACTATATCCAGGTAGGTTATCATTGAAAATAGAAGGAGAGATAAAAAGCTTCTAAGAAAAACATAAATTAAAAGAATTTGTAAACACCAAACCAGCTCTACAGGAAATATTTAAAGGGGTCCTCTAAGCAAATAGAGAGCCTAAAAGTAGTAAATCAGAAAGGAACAGAGACAATATACAGTAACAGTCACCATACAGGCAATACAATGGCATGAGATCTATATCTCTTTTTGGTTACCCTGAATGTAAATGGGCTAAATGCCCCCAGTCAAAAGACACAGGATGTCAGAATGGATTAAAAAAAAACAAAACCCATCAATATGCTGTCTACAAGAAGCTCATTTTAGACTCAAAGACACCTCCAGATTTAAAGTGAGGGGGTGGAAAACAATTTACCATGCTAATGGACATCAGAAGAAAGCTAGTGTTGCAATACTTATATTAGATCAATTAGATTTTAAGCCAAAGATTATAATATGAGCTGAGGAAGGACACTATATCATACTCAAAGGGTCTGTCCAACAAGAAGATCTAACAATTTTAAATATCTATGCCCCTAACATGGGAGGAATCAACTACATAAACCAATTAATAACAAAATCAAAAGAACTCATCAGCAATAATACAATAATAGTAGGGGACTTTAACACTCCCCTCACTCAAATGGACAGGTCATCCAAGCAAAAGATCAAAAAGGAAATAAAGGCCTTAAATGACACACTGGACCAAGTGGACATCACAGATATTTACAGAACATCCCATCCCAAAGCAACACATTCTTCTCTAGTGCACATGGAATTTTCCAGAATAGATCACATCCTGGATCACAAATCAAGTCTCATCCCATATCAAAAATGGGGATTATTTCCTGCTTATTTTCAGACCACAATGCTCTGAAGGTAAAAATCAATCACAAGAGGAAATTTGGAAAGAACCCAAATACATGGAGACTAAAGAGGATCCTTCTAAAGAATGAATGGGTCAACCAGGAAATTAAAGAAGAATTGAAAAAATTCATGGAAACAAATGATAATGAAAACACAATGGTCCAAAATCTGTGGAACAGAGCAAAGGCAGTCCTGAGAGGAAAATATATAGCAATACATGCCTTTCTCAAGCATCAAGAAAAGTCTCAAATACACAACCTAACCCTACACCTAAAGGAGTGGAGAAATAACAACAAAGAAAGCCTGAACCCAGCAGGAGAAGAGAAATAAGATCAGAGCAAGAATCAATGAAATAGAAACCAGAAACTATAGAACAAATCAATGAAGCTAGGAGCTTGTTCTTTGAAAGAATTAATAAGGCCAATAAAGCCCTGGCCAGAGTCATCAAAAAGAAGAGAATGGACCCAAATAAATAAAATCATGAATGAAAGAGGAGAGATTACAGCCAACACCAAAGAAATACAATTATAAGAATATATTATGAAGAACTCTACAACAACAAATTTGACAATCTGGAAGAAATGGATGCACTCTTAGAGACATATAAACTACCACAGCCAAACAAGAAAGAAATAGAAAACCTGAACAGACCCATAACCAGTAAGGAGATTGAAGCAGAGCCACCAAAAATCTCCTAACAAACAAGAGCCCAGGGCCAGAGGGCTTCCCAGGGGAATTCTACCAAACATTTAGAGAAGAATTAATTCCTATTCTCCTGAAAATCTTTCAAAAATTAGAAAGGGAAGGAAAACTTCTAAACTAATCTTATGATGCCACATTACCTTGATCCCAAAACCAGACAAGGATCCAATCAAAAAAAAGAATTACATACCAATATCCTCGATGAAAACAGACATGAAAATTGTCATCAAAATACTAGCCAATAGAATACAAGAGTACATTAAAATGATTATTCACCACGACCAAGTAGGATTTATTCCAGGGCTGCAAGGTTGGTTCAACATCCACAAATCAAACAATATGATACAATATATTAATAAAACAAAGAATAAGAACCATATGATACTCTCAATAGATGCTGAAAAAGCATTTGAAAAGTACAGCATCCCTTCCTGATAAAAACTCTTCAAAGTGTAGGGATAGAGGACACATACCTCAATATCATCAAAGTCATCTATGAAAAACCCACCGCAAATATCATTCTCAATGGAAAACAAAACAAAACAAAAAACTGAGAGCTTTTCTGCTAAGGTCAGGAACATGGCAAGGATGTCCATTGTCATGACTGCTATTCAACATAGTCCTAGAAGTCCTAGCCTCTGCAATCAGACAACAAAAAGAAATTAAAGGCATCCAAATCAGCAAAGAAGAAATCAAACTATCACTCTTTGCAGATGATACAATACTATATGTGGAAAACCCAAAACACTCCACTCCAAATTTGCTAGAACTTGTGCAGGAATTCAGTAAAGTGTCAGGATATAAAATCAATGCACAGAAAGCAGTTGCATTTCTTTACACCAAAAACAGGACACAAGAAAGAGAAATTAAGGAGTCAATCCCATTTAAAATTGCACTCACAGCTTTGTAGTCAAAACTATAAGATACCTAGGAATAAAGCTAACCAAAGAGGCAAAGAATCTATACTTAGAAAACTATAAAGTACTCATAAAGAAATTAAGGAAGACACAAAGTAATGAAAAAATGTTTCATGCTCATGGATTGGTAGAACAAATATAGTGAAAATGTCTATGCTACCTAAAGCAATCTACACATTTAATGCAATACTACCAAAATTCCATCCATTTTTTTCAAAGAAATGGAACAAATAATTCTAAAATTTATATGGAATCAGAAAAGACCTCCAATAGCCAGAGGAATTTTGAAGTTCTTAAAAAGGTAAAAGTAAAATTACCATATACTTCGACAATCCCACTTCTGGATATATGCCCAAAGGAAATAAATTATTTGAAATCAAATTTGAAGCTACACTTTATTCTTATAATCATTATTGCAGCATGATTCATAATAGATAAAATATGGAAATTAATTTTATATATTCATTGGCAAATAAATGAAAAAATGGAATAACAGCAACATGGATGAACCTGGAGAACATTAAGAGAAGTGAAATAAGCCAGACACAGAAAGATAAGCAACTTATAACTACAACTGTATATGAAATTTAATAGTCAATCTTTAGAAGTAAAGAGTAGAATGGCAATTGTCAGTGACCAGAGGGAGGGAGAAAAGGGAAGATGTGGGTTAAATGCTACGTTCCCAGGATACATGTTAAATAAGTTCTATTTACAGCAATTTATATATAGTTAACCACATTGTATATTTAAAATGTCCTGTTACTATAGATCTCACCAGTTGGTAGTATTCCTACACACACACACACACACAAAAGCTAAATGAATTGGCAGATATGCACTTTGTAGTGATTATTGTGAAGTGTAAGTATCTTAAATGAAGCTGTGTACCTTAAATATAAAATTATCTATATATATTTATATATATATAAAATATAGAAAATTTTGTCAATTATACCTAAACAAATATGAAGAAAAAATGAAAAAATATGACAAGACTGAATGGGATAATTTATATAGATATGTCAAATCTGAGTTGCATGAATGACCCAGACACAGTAGCTGTGATATTTTTTTACCATCTTCACCATTGCCACTAAAATCAACATAGTGACCATCATACATTTTTATCCATTCACTTGTCTTCCTTGGATTGCTCAGGGACATTGTTCCAAAAAAGTTTCAAAACACTCATTGATTTTCACACAGCATCCTACTTTGGTATCACAGATGTAACTATTACTGCACTGGGAAATTAGTGACAGACAAAGAAAATTTTAATTTATTTATATTTTAAAGTTAACTTTTTTAAAAAAAGATTGTATGTATTTATTTCACAGAAAGCACAAGGAAAGGGAGCAAGAGAGGGAGAATCAGGCACCCCGCCAATCAAGGAGCCAGATGCAGGGCCCACTGTCAGGACCCTGGGATCATGAGTTGAGCCAAGGCAGAAGTTTAACGGACTTAGCCACCCAGGTGCCCCAAAGACATTTTTCTTTTAATGTCATAGTTAAACACAGAAAGCAGTACAACTGGGCAAAATTTGTGTTAAAAAAAATAATCCTATACCCCTTTGGACCCACCTACTTCCTCCTTATATGGGCATGTCCATAGATTGACAAAGGAAAGTTTAAATTTTTTTAAAGATTATTTTTAAAGATTTCTAAAGATTTTTTAAAAGATTATTTATTTATTTATTTGACAGAGAGAGATCACAAGTAGACAGAGAGGCAGGAGGAAGTAGGCTCCCCACTGAGCAGAGAGCCCAATGTGGGGCTCAATCCCAGGACCCTGAGATCATGACCTGAGCCTAAGGCAGAGGCTTAACCCACTGAGCCACCCAGGTGCCCTAAAAGTTTACATTTTTGAATACAGATGCAAAGTAGGCAAAAAACATTAACATTGATGCAAAAAATAAAAACAAAAGAAAATCAAGGCAGAGGAAGCTTAACCTGTTGGAATGGTAGTAACAGAGTGATTTGAGATGGGATCTGTGGGGAAGGAGGGGGAATCAAATTTGCTGCTTAAAAAAAGGTTAAAAAAAAAAAAGACATCTTTACAATCAATCCCTGGCTGATTGCACCCCTGCAACAAGAAAATGGGTAGAAGAGTCCTTGGATTATTTTAACAATATGGCCATTTTCTTCTATGCCTCCACTGGGGGTGGGGGTTGGGTTCTGGACTACACTGAAGCTAGGCCTTCTGTAAGGGGCTGTGGCAGACTGACCAGGCAGACCTGTCCCCCCTCTTCCTGGGTCTGGACCTCCTTCTGGTTGACCCTGCATCCCCCTCCTGCCCCCAAATCCAAGGAAGAAGTAGGAAATACTTATTTTCTACCACCACTGTTAATGATTTGCACTCTTCTAGACCTTATTCCTTAAGTTTCATGCTAGCCCATGGAATTCCTACCCAGTATGACTCAACTCTGTCCTTACAAACACCCTCATTTAATTCCTGTCCAGAGAGCACATTTATGAACTACCCCCTAAACACTTTCTATTGTAAACAGTACAGCTCTGCTCACTAAAACTCCAGTTAAAATATTGTTTCCAGGGGGCGCCTGGGTGGCTCAGTGGTTTAAGCTGCTGCCTTCAACTCAGATCATGATCTCGGGGTCCTGGGATCGAGTCCTGCATTGGGTTCTCTGCTCGGCAGGGAGCCTGCTTCCCTCTCACTCTCTCTGTCTGCCTCTCTGCCTACTTGTGATCTCTCTCTGTCAAATAAATAAATAAAATCTTTAAAAAATATATTGTTTCCAAATTTGACTAACTCTTTCATAGATGACATCACTCATTTGCTTAACTAACAACCTGAAAATGGGAACGATTTCCGTCTGGTCAATAATCCACAATGCCAGAGAATTCACCCAATAGGACCAATAGTCATGTCCTATGCATGCCTGAAGTCAGCTCTATTTCTTCAAAATAAAGTTTAGGCTACAAAGCCTTCTTTATTTAGTTGCAATCTCCCCCATCTGTAGGGGGTCCCTTACTGCCTCTGGACTCAAAATATGTTTCCTTTCCTCAATGGATAATATGTCCATTTCAAATTCAATTATTTTTCTAAAAATCCCTTTGTTCAGACAAATTGTAACATTTTCCAGTCTATTTGCATTCATATATTTACTATTTATTTTGTCAGAGAGAATCATTATTATTTTAAAGTGACCATATTTACATGAATATAGTATCACTTAGTGTAGATCTTCATTTGATTTACCATAAGTTGAGAAAAGAAATACACTGGTGCTTGTAGA
Source organism: Meles meles (assembly GCF_922984935.1). Lineage (NCBI taxonomy): Eukaryota > Metazoa > Chordata > Mammalia > Carnivora > Mustelidae > Meles > Meles meles. The sequence continues at coordinate 873,087 of NW_025721119.1, forward strand.
TAATATCAACCATTGATTAAAATGTCAATTCCAGAGACAAGGTATTAGAAGCTCAGAAGATGGTGGGGAAGTAGGAGGAGGCGCCGTTTCAACCTGTACCCTAAAGTGAGCTGATTACCTACCAAAGAATTCCGATCACCCATGAAATCAACCTGAGATCAGAATTACACACGTCTGGATCTCTACAGGAGTAGAAGATGCCAGTGGCAGGTAAAGCAGAGTGGGAACATCGGACTGATATCCGAAGATAAACAAAAGGGGGAGGGAGCCACCAGAGGCAACTGATTGGAAAGTAATACCCAATACGAGAGTGCCCTGCGTCTGGGGAACAGCATTAGCTTGGAGTATGGTTGAAAGCACTCAAAAAAAAAAAAAAAAAGAAAAAGAAAAAGAAAAAGAAAAAAAGCAAAGCATGGCGGGGGGAAATTATGGGAATTGGGGAGGTTAGGGACAGGGGCTTAAGTCCCTGGACCCAGGACAGCCTCCACTGGCACTGAGCCAGAGAGAGTGCTGTGGAGAAACCATGTCTTGGTTCCTGAGCCCCCAGCGTGTCTGAGAACGCATGGGGTCCGACTCACCAGAGGGGCTGGGAGCCTGGCCAGATGGCATTCCTGAAATGTGCGCATCCCACACCCTCCCTTGGGAGAGGTGCGCAAGGGTGCTAGCCGGGAGCTCTGGCATCCTGAAAAACCAGGCATTCCCAGCCTGGGCCAACAGGAAAATCTCAGTGTGAAATCGCTGCTTGGAACCACTCTGGTGGTCTGGAGCTGCCCAGACAGCCACCGCTGCCGTGGGATTGGGTACAACGAAGAGATCCTGCATCCACAGGGACCTAGAATCAGAACCTACTCTGCCAGCAGCTCTGCAGAGCATTCTGAGACTTCTCTCTGAGAGGGAGGTCTGGGTGCAGTTAGCTTTCCTCTAAACCAACAAAAACCATCAAAAGCTGTCAAGGCAAGAGAAAACAGATGAAAGAACATAAAAACCTCCAGAGAACAAAAGCCTGGAAAAAAAAAATGGTTTCCTCAGCGCCCACTCACTTTAGGAGTGTGGGAAGATCTAACTCAGGGAACATCATTGTCTGAAAACCCACGTGGCAGGCCCCTCCCCCAGAAAACCAACCCAGAAGGAAGGAAAAAAAAAAAAAAGAGGACAAGAGAACAACCACCACTACTTCATAAATACAACTTTTATTTTTTACTCTTTACCACTATTCTGGTTCTTTTTTTAAATTTTTTAACCTATTTTTTAACCTATTTACCAACACAGTGAGATGTCTAGTACATCAAATCCCTTAATAACTTTCTAACCTGAACTTTTTTATACATACACCCATGGTTTTTTTTTTTTTTTTTTGCTTTTTCTATTTTTTCTTTTAGGGAGGGTGTGGGGCCCGTCCATTTCAGGAATGCTGTGTGGCGAGTCTCCCAGCCCCTCATGGGAGCCGGACCCATGCGTTTTTGGGTGCGCTGGTGGCTCAGGGACCAAGACCTGGTTTCTCTGCCCCACTCTTTCTGGCTCAGCGCCAGAGGAAGCTGTCCTGGTTCCGGGGACTTAAGCCTCTGTCCCTAACTTCCCCGATTCCCACAATATCCCCCCGTGATCCTTTGCTCTTTTTTTTTTTTTTTTTTTTGAGTACTTTCATCCAGATTCCAAGCTAATGCTGGTCCCCAGACGCAGGCCACTCTTGTATTGGGGTATTACTTTCCAATTGGTCGCCTCTGGTGGCTCCCTCCCCCTTTTGTTTATCCTACGATATCAGTTCGATGTTCCCACTCTGCTTTACCTGCCCACTGGCATCTTCTGCTCCTGCAGAGATCCACACATGTTTAATTCTGATCTCAGGCTGATTTCATGGGTGATCAGAGGTCTTTGGTAGGTAATCAGCTCTCTTTAGGGTACAGGTTGAAAAGGCACCTCCTTCTACTTCCCCACCATCTTGACTCCCCCCCAGCTTTGGTTTTCTTGTGCAACAATGCCCTGGCTATTTGGGATCCTTTATGGCTACATGCAAATTTTAAGATTGTTTGTTTTAAGACTGTGAATAATTTTGAGGGTATTTTGATAGGGATTGCATTGATTGTGTAGATTGCTCTGGACAGTATATGCATTTTTACAATCTTAATTCTTCCAATCCAGGAGCATTGAATGACTTTCCATCTCTTTGCATCTTCCTCAATGTCCTTCCTCAGTGTTCCTTAGTTTATACTGTAGATATCATTAACCTATTTGATTAAGTTTATTCCTAGGTGTCTTATGGGTTTGGGTGCTATGGTTAAGGGAATTGACACCTGAATTTCTCTTTCTCCATTCCCATTATTAGAGTATAGAAAAGCAAGAGAATTTTGTGCTTTGATTTTGGAATCCTGCACTTTGCTGAATTCCTGTATGAGTTCAATTTAAGGGTGGCGTCTTTTCTGTTTTCATATAAAGTATATTGTCACATGCAAAGAGAGATGATTTGACTACTTCTATGACAACTTGAATGCCTTTTACATGTTATTGTCCAAATGCTGAGGCTAAGACTTCTAATGCTGTGTTCAATAAAGTGGCAAGAGTGGGCTTCCCTGTCATGCTCCTGAACTTAAGGGAAGAACTGTCAGTTTTTCCCCATTGAGAATGATATTTGCTGTGGCCTCTTCATAGATGGATTTTATAATATGAGATATGTTCCCTCTATCCCTCTATTTTGAGGAGTTTTAATAATGAGAGGATGTTGCATTTTGCCAAATGCTTTTTATGCATCAAATGAGAGGATGTTATGGTCCTTGTCTTTCTTTTGTTTATATGACTAATCACATCACTTGATTTGTGAATATTGAACCTCCCTTATATCCCAGAAATGAAACTCACCTGATGGTGGTGAATACCCTTTTAATGTACCTTGGAATCCTACCAGCTTGTATCTTGTTTAATATTTTTTATTAGGTCCCACTAGGTTTATTCATCTATAATTCTTTTTCACGGGGTCTTTGACTGCTTCTGGATCAATGTAATGCTCAGCCTCAGAAAATGAGTGTGGGAGATTTCCATTCATTTCCATTTTTTGGAAGCAGCTTCTGTAGAATAGGTATGTCTTATTCTTAAAATCTTTGGTAGAATTCCCCTGGGAAAGTATATGGTCCTGAACTCTTGTTTTTCTGGGGGAGGTTTTTGATTCCTGATTCAATTTCCTTGCTGGTTATTGGTCTCTTCAGATTGTTTATTTCTTCCTTTTTCAGACTTGGTACATTACACATTTCCAGGAATGCATCTATTTCTTCCAGATGGCCGAATTCTTTGGCATATAGTTGCTGATAATATGTTCTAACAATTCCCTGTTTCTTTTGCATTGGTCGTGATCTCTCCCCTTTCTTTCCTGATTTTGTTAACTTAGGTCCTTTATCTTTATTTTTGGCTACATCTGGCCAGAGGTTTATTGATCTCATTAATTTGTTCTGAGAACCAACTTCTAGTTTGTTGGTGGGCTCTGCTATTCTACTAGTTTCTGTTTCATTGATTTATGCTCTCATCTTTATTCCTTCTTCTCTCATTCCTGGTTTCAGCTCTATTTGCTGTTCTTTTTTCCAGGTGTAAGGTTAGCATGTGCATTTGGATTTTTCTGATTTTTTAAGACAGCCTTGGATGGCTAAGCAATTCCCTCAAAGACCAACTTTTCAGTTTCACATAGATTCTGAACCACAGAAACACATTGGTGTTTTCATTTTCATTAGTTGCATTGAATTGTTTAAGTTCTTTAATTTCCTAGTTGTCCCAATTATTTCTTGGTAGGATGCTCTTTGACCTCCAAATGTTTGAATTCCTTCCAAAATCCTCTTCTGATTCAGTTCCACTTTCAAAGCATTATTGTCTGAAAAAATGCAGGGAAAAATCTCTGAAATTTGGTAATTGTTTGAGACCTGATTGGTGACCAAGTATGTAATCCTTTTATTTTTAAATTTTTGAGTATGTAATGTCAGTCACCCTACAGTACATCAGTATTATTTGAGGAAGTGTTCATAGACTCATGGTTTAAGTGTAACAACCAGTGTTTCATTCAGTACATGCCGTCCTTAATAACCACCACCAGCCTCACCAATCTCCCCAACCCCTTCTCCTCTAAAACCCTCTGTTTCTTAGAGTTTACGTTCTCTTGTGATTCATCTCTCCCTCCAATTCCCCAACCGTCACTTTTCCCTTCCTTCCCCTAATGTGGTCTCTTTTATTCCGTATTTTCCCAAGTAAGTGAATACATATGATAATTCACTTTCTCTGCTTGACACCTTATAGTCATTATAATTTCCTGCAATCCCTTCCATGTTGATGCAAAATTGGGGTATTCCTCAATTCTGATGGCTGAGTATTATTCCATTGTATATATGGACAATATCTTCTTTATCCATTTGTCTGTTGATGGTCACCTTGACTCTTTCCACAGTTTGGCTTTTGTGGCCATTATAGCTATGAACACTGGGGTCCATATGACCCTTCATTTCAATACATCTGTAGCTTTGTGGTAAATAACCAGTAGTGCAATTGCAGGGTCAGAGTGTAGCTCTATTTTTTAATATTTGGAGGACTCTCCATGCTGTTTTCCAAGGTGACTGCCCCAACAGGCATTCCCACCAAGAGTTTAAGAGCATTTCCCTTCCTCCACATCTTCTCCAGTACTTAGGGTTTCTTGACTTATTATTGTCATTCTAACTGGTAAAATGTGGTTTTGATTTGAATTTCCTTGATGGCTAATGATGATGAACATGTTCTCATGTGTCTGTTAGCCATTTCTATGTCTTCTTTGGAGAAGTCTCTGTTCATGTCTTCTTCCCATTTTGTGACTTGATTATCTGCTTTATTGGTGTGGAGTTTAAGAAGTTCTTTATAGATCTTGGATAGCAGTCTTTTGTCTGTAGTGTCATTTGGGAATATCTTCTCCCATTCCATGGGTTGTCTCTTTGTTCTGTTGATAGTTTCCTTTGCAGTGTAGAAGCTTTTTGTCTTAATGATGACCCAAACGTTCATTTTTCACTTTTCTTTCCCTTGCCTGTGGAGATGTGCCTTAAGAGAAGTTGCTGTGGCTGATGTCAAAGTACTTACTGCCTATGTTCTCCTCCAGGATTTTGATGGATTACTGTCTCACAGTGAGGTCATTCATCAATTTACAGTTTATATTTGTGTATGATGAAAGAGATTGGTGGAGTTTCATTCTTCTGAACATAGCTGCCCAGTTTTCCCATTAGCATTAATTGAGGAGACAGTCTTTTTTCCACTGGATTTTTTTTTTCTGCTTTGTTAAATTTTAGTTGACTGTAGATTTAAGCATCCATATCTGGACTCTCTACACTCTTCCATTGGTATATGTGCCTGTTTTCATGCCAGTACCATGCTGTCTTAGTGATCACAGTTTCTTATAACTTGGAAGAAACCTAACCAACAAGGTAAAGGATATATACTTGTGGAAGTAACTAACACTCAAGAAAGAAAATAAAGAAGACACACAAAATGGAAAAACCATTTCATGCTCTTGGATCGGAAGAATAAACATTGATAAAATCTCTATGCTGCTCAGAGAAATTTGTACTTTCACACCCATCCTGATCAAAATATCATCAGCATTTTCCAAAGTTTTGAAACAAGCAATCCTAAAATGCGCATGGGACAAGAAAAGACCCTGAATCACCAACAAAATGTGGAAAAAGAAAACAAAGCTCTGGGTATTTCATTGCCTGATTTCAAGGTTTATGGCAAAGCTCTGATCAACCAGTATGTAATCTATTTTGAAGAAAGTTATGTTTATCCTCGACAGCAATAGCCTTCTCTGTTTTTAGGACTGAATGTTCTGTTTTTATCTTTGAAGTCCAGCTGTTCCAATGTGTCCTTCAAAGCTCTTATTTTTTTTGAACAGTCTTCTACTTAGGTGATCTATTTCTGTGTTTGGGATGTTGTCATTTCTGCCTATTCATGCATTATTATGAACAAGATTATTTATTTTGTTTAATAGTTGGCTGATGTAGTTGGCTACTCCCATGTAGGGGCAGAGATATTTACAGTTGCTAGATTTTCATGCTGGATCGACCCTTGAGGTATGATATTGTATCCCTCTACACCTCTTACTACAGTATTTTTTAAAGATTTTAGATTTTAAAATTTTAGATTTTAAAAATCTAACTTGTCTCATATGAGAATAGCTACCCCAGATTTCTCTTGATTCTTTGGAATGAAGAATAGGTTTCAGTCCCCTCTCTTTCAGTCTGGAGGTATCTTTAGGTTCAAAATGAGTGTTTTATATACAACATGTGGATAGGTCCTGTCTTTTTCTTCAAATCGGAAACCCTACTATGTTTCATGGGACCATGTAGCCTGTTCACATTTTCAGTAACTATTGGGAGATAGGACTTTCTTGCCATCATGTTGCCTGTGAAGTCCTGGTTTCTATAGATTGCTTCTGTAAGTGTCTGGTCCATATTACTCTTGGGGTCTTTCATCTTTCAAAGAAACCCCCTTAGTCATTCTTGCAGGGCTGGCTTTGTTTTCACATATTCATTCATTTTCTATGAGTCCTGGAATGCCCTTGTCTCTCCATTAATTCTGAATGGTAGCCTTGATGGATAACATATTTTTAGTTAGCATGTCTCCTATAGTACCCTTAATATTCCTTGCCAGCCTTTTCTGGCTTGTCAGGTCTCTGTGGATGGGTCTGATGTTACTCTAATGCTCCTCCCACTCTCTGTAATAGATATCTTCTCTGTAGCAACTTTCAAGGTAGCCTCTTTGGCTCTAAGATTCGCAAGTTTCACTATTATATGCCAGGACTTTGGCCTATCTACTGATTTTTGGATGGGTCCTCTCTGCTTTATGGAGAGGGAGGCTTGTTTCCCTCCCCGACTTAGGGAAGTTCTCTGCTATGATTTACTCAAATATATCTTCTACTGTCTCACTTCATTCCCTCAAGGATCCCAATAATTCTGACACTGGGCCAAATTTATGGCATCATTATTCTCTCTATGTCTGTTTTCATGAGCTTCTGTTTCTCCCTATCCTGCTCAGCTTCCTTTCTTTCTATCTATCAGTTTACCTTCTAGCTCACTAATTCGTTCTTCTGTCTCTTTTACCCCGGCTGTTTGAGTTTCCAGTTTAGACTGCATCTCATTCATAGCATTTTTAATGTCATCCTGATTAGATCTCATTCTGCCCTTGTAGATTTTATGTTGTCTCGAATGGTTTTCTCAAGCCTAGCTATGCACTTTGTGATTGCTCTCCTGAAGTCCATCTCTGATATCTTGCTTATATCCATAGCTATTAGATCTGTGGAAGGAACCAGTGTCTCTGGTTCTTTTGATGACTGGATGTTCTTTCCCCTTGTCATTCTGCTAAGGGCTGGTTGAGGGAATATACAGAGTCCAAAATATCAATCACAACTCAAGCAAAGTGCAACTATGAAAAAATCCAAAGTGGTCAATACTATGTTGAATGAAAGTGGTGAGATTGAATATCCTTGTCTTCTTCCTCTTCTTAGGGTAAAAGCTCTTAGTTTTTCACCATTGATTGCGTATAATGTTTCCTGTAGATTTTTCATAGATAGACTTTATTGTGTTGATTTAACCTTCTCTAAACCTTCTTTTTTTGTGGGATTTTGTCATGAGTTGATGCTGTACTTTGTCAAAAGCTTTTCCTGCACTGTTGAGATGATCATATGGTTGATGTGATGTATCATGTATAACATGTACTCTTGAAGCACCCTTGCATTGCAGGAGTAAATCCCACTTGATTGTGGTGAATGATATTTAAAATATATATTGTAAGATTCAGTTTGCTAACATTTTTGTTCAGGAGTTTCCATCTATGTTAGTCAGAGATATTGACCTGTAATTCTATTTCTTCCTTCCTTCCTTTTCCCCATAGTGTCTTTATCCGGGTGTGTTTTGTTGTTGTTGTTGCTGTTTGTTTCTTTGTTTTTGTATTTTTGTTTCTTTGCTTGTATGTTTGCTTTTGGCATCTGCGTAATTTTGGCATCATGGAATGAATTTGGAAGCTTTCCTTCTTCTATTATTTTTTGGAATCGTTTGAAAAGAATAGGTGTTCAGTCTTCTATAATATGTGGTAGAATTCGCCTGTGAAGCAATCTGGTTCTGGTTTTCTGTTTATTGGGAGTTTTTTGATTATTGATTCAATTTCATTGCTGCTAATGGATCTGTTTAATTTTTCTATTTCTTCTGGATTCAGTTTTGGGAAATGATATGTTTCTAGGAATTTATCCATTGTTTTTGAGTTGTTCAACTTGTTGGCATATAATTTTTCATGATAATCTCTTATAATCCTTTGTATTTCTCTGGTGTTAGTTGTTATTCTTCCTCATTTCTAATTTTGCTTGAGTCTTCTCTCTCTTGCTCGCTCTTTCTCTCTCTTTCTCACTCTCTCTGGCTAAAGGTTTTTAGTATGTGGCTGGTTTAAGGTTTATCTTTTTTTTTTTTTATCTTTTCAGAGAAACAGCTCCTGGTTTCATTGATGTTCTCAATTGGTTTTTGTTTGTTTTGTTTTTTAGTTTCTGTTCCATTTATTTCTGCTATGATCTTTACTATTACCTTCCTTCTACTGGTTTGGGATTTTGCTAGTTCTTTCTCTAGCTCCTTTTGATGTAAAGTTAGGTTGTTTATTTGAGATTTTTCTAGCATCATAACCATAAGAGACTATGGACTCTGAAAAACAACCTGAGGGTTTTGAAGGGTCAGGGGTGGGAGGTTGGGGCAACCTGAGGGTTTTGAAGGGTCAGGGGTGGGAGGTTGGGGGAACAGGTGGTGGGTAATGGGGAGGGCACGTTTTGCATGGAGCACTGGGTGTTGTGCAAAAAGAATTAATACTGTTACGCTGAAAAAATAAATAAAATGAGAAAAAAAAATAAGCTAGGTATGTATAGCTATTATCTTCCCTTTTAGAATACCTTTTGTTGCATCTCTAAAATTTTGGACCATTGTGTTTTCATTTTCATTTGTCTTTATGTCTTTTTTTTTATTTTCTTCTTGATTTCTTGATCCATATTTAGTAGCATATTATTTAACCTCCTCATATTTCTTTTCTTTGTAGATTTCTTCCATTGTGATTAATTTCTACTTTCACAGCTTTGTGGTGGGGAAAGATGCATAGTATGACTTCAATCTTTTTGAATTTGTTGAGACTTGTTTTGCAGCCTAAAATGTGATCTAATCACTAGAAGGTTCCATGTGCACTTGAAATGGATGTGTATTTTGCTGTTCCAGGATGGAATGTTCTGACTATATCTGCTAGTTCCATCTTGTCCAATGTGTTATTCAAAGCCACACTTTCCTTCGTGATCATCTGATTGGATGATTTATCCATTGATGTTAGTGTGGTGTTAAAATCTCCTACTATTATTGTATTATTTCTTTTATGTTTACTATGGGTTACTTTATATATTTGAGTGCTCCCAGATTGTGTGCATAAATATTTACAATCATTATATCTTCTTTTTAGATTGTTACCTTTATGATTATATAGTGTCCTTCTTTGTCTCTTATTACGGTCTTTATTTTAAAGTCTATTACTTCCAATGTAAGTATTGCTGTCTCAGCCTTCTTTTAACTTCCATTTGTATGACAAATGTATTTCCATCCTTTCATTTTCAATTCACATGTATTTTTAGATCTGAAGTGAATCTCCTGTAGGCAGCATGTAGATAGGTCTTGCTTTGTTATCCATTCCTTGTTACCTGTGTCTTTTGATTGGAGTATTTAGCTCATTTCCATTCAGGGTAATTATTGATAGGTATATACTTATCACCATTTTGTTACTTGTTCTCTGGTTGTTTTTGTAGTTGTTCTCTGTTTATTTCTTCTCTTGCTCTCTTCTCTCACAGTTTTCTGGCTTTCTTTAGTGATACACTTGAATCCTTTCTCTTTATTTTTTGTATGTCTATTATGGCTTTTTGATTTGTGGCTACCATTCAGTTTATATATGTCTTAGGCATATGGCAGTCTATATGAAGTTGATAGTTGCTTAATTTTGAACTCATGCTTTACCCCATCCTTTCCCACATTTAAAAAAAATTTTTTTTTGACTGAGAGAGGGAGAGAGAGACAGAACAAACAGGGGGAACAACCGAGGGAGAGGGAGAAGCAGACTCTCTAGTGAGCAATAAGCCCAATGTGGGGCTTGATCCCAGGGGATCATGACCTGAGCTGAAGTCTGATGCTTAATCAGCTGAGGCAACCAGGTGTCCCCCTTTCCTCACATTTTATATATGGCATCATACTATATATCCTTTTCTTTTGTGAATCCCTTGACATATTTTTTTTTATAGATGTACTTAATTTTACTGCTTTTGTGCTTTCTACTTTACTTGCACCTGCTTATGGTTTTCCCTTTCTATTCAGAGTCCTCTTAACCTTTCTTATAAGGCTATTTAGTGGTGATAAATTCCTTTAATTCTTCTTTGTCTGGGAAACTTTATATCTCCTTCTACTCTGAATGATAGACTTTCTGGATAGAGTATTCTTGGTTGCAGGTTTTACTCTTTCATCACTAGAATATTACCATGCCACTCTCCTCTGGCCTGTAAAGTTTCTGCTAAAAAACAGCTGGTAGCCTTTTGGGGTTTCCCTTGTAGGTAACTGTTTTCTTTTCTCTTACTCCTTTTTAAATTTTCTATCACTACTTTTTGCCATTTGAATTACTATGTGTCTTGGTGCGGAGCTCAGGTTGATTTTGCTGTGGACTCTCTGGGCCTACTGGATCTGGATTTCTGTTTCCTTCCCCACATTTGGAACTTTTTCAGCTATTTTTAGATATATTTTCTGCCTCCCCTTTTCCCTCTCCTCCTTCTAGTATCCATATAATGTGAATTTTATTATTCTTGATTGTGTCACTGAGGTCCCTTCATATATATATATATATATATATATAATTTCTTCCACCTTGTCTTCTGTTCAGCTTGACTGCTTTGATTACTGTGTCATCAAGGTCATTAATATATTCTTCTGTTCTCTATTGTCTACTATTTATTTAATCTAGTGTATTTTTTATTGCAATTTTTAAGTTCCTCACCTCTGATTTGTTCCTTTTTATGTTTTCTACCTCTTTCTTGAGGATCTCCCTGAGGTCCTCCACTCTTTGCTTACTCCAGTGATTATCTTTATGACCATTACTTTAAATTCTCTGTCAGGTGTATTATTTCTTTCTGTTGCATTTAGTTCTTGTCCTGTTCTTGCATTTGGGGCAAGTTCCTCTGTCTCTTCATTTTGTCTAATTCTGTGTTGTTTCTATGTGTCAGGAAAGTAGGTATGTCTCCTGCTCTCAAAAATTGCGGCCTTATGAAGAGGTCCCATGGTGTCCTGCAGTATAATGTCCCCTGTTCACCAAAATCTGGTGCTTCATAGGGTCCCCTATGTGTGTTTGTTAGCCCACTATTGTGGCTGAGCTGCATTTGCCTTCAATCCAGGCATCTGCAATGGTCTCCTGTGCCTACTGTGGGCCTAGTTGGGACCATGTGTTATTAGTGGGCCAGTGGGTAGCCTCTTTGACTTGAAAGATAGGGCTATTGTCTCCCTGAATGCAGTATCACCAAGCAGCAGAGTGTTTTCCCTGTGTTGTTCCCTGAGAAGCTTTAGTCGGTGGTCAAGTCCTGCAGTGAGACCTGATGTCTGCCCCTTCCTCATTGCTAGAGTTGCTGTTGGACTCTGTGTGTGTGTGTGTGTGTGTGTGTGTGTGTGTGTGTGTGTGTGTGTTATTTTCCCCTCTCTCCAGAGAAGGAATCATTTTGAAGTGGTGCTGGTCCCTTTTGGGACTGCTTGTACACTGCTAGTTTGTGGCTCTGTTTTGGGTGGACTCTGGCCAAGGGCATATTGAAGGGGCTAATCTACAGGAGAATGCAGGTACAGGGTACACAGGGTCAGCAAGATTCATGCTGATCTACTGTTGGAGGAGGTGGGCAGCAGCCCAAGAAAATGCCTACTTAGGATGGCCAAGTTGGAAGGGGCAGATCTCCTGAAGCTCACCAAGGTGGGGTATGTTTTTCCCAACCTGGGTGGAAACCTGGCTCCTGCAAGTGTCCCTGGACCTAGGCTGGGTGTATCTCTGGAGGTATCTGGGGATCTAGGTTCCCCTGTCTCTGCAGGGGCTGCTTGTTATACTGTCTCTTTAAGGGTGGAAACTCATTTTTCTCTTGCTCTCAGCTCTCCCAAAGCCAAGCACCAACTGAATTTTAAAGTTCCAGTTGCAAAATACCACTGATTGTAAGAACTCAGATAGCCAGGCCCCTCCAGTTCTCAAAGCCAAATGTTATGAGGATTCATCTTCCCTGTGTGGGTACCCGACATCTGTGAGCTATATGTGGAGATCTGTACCTCCCCCTCTCTGTACCTTCATGTCCTGCCCTTATATTGGTGATGCCCTTATAACAGTCCTATGGGTCTGTTTGGCTCCCAGCTGTGTCCCAACACCTCCTAACCTCATTTACATGGCCTATTCTCTACATTTACCTGTGGAGATTCTGTTCTTCTAGTCTTCCAGTCATTTTCTAGGTTTTTTACACTAATGTGGCTGTAATCTAGTTGTGTGCATGGGAGAAGGTGAGCTTAGGATCGTCCTACTCTGTCATCTCCCCCAGAAGTTCCTCAATGATGATTTACATTAATCAACTCAATAAATTTTATCCATTCTTGCATTTTGAGGTTAAGGTGACTTGCTTGTTGTATAATGTTCTTTAAATATTTTCTTAAGGATTTTGCATTGACATTCATGAATTATATTTTCTTTATTAATGTAATCTTTGTTGTTGTTGTGAATCAATGTTACAGTAGTTTAAAGCAGAGGACTGAAAGTCTTCTTTATCCTTCCCTGATGTAGAATACTTTGACAGAACAGTGGCATTATCTCTTTCTTAAAGATTGATAGAATTCTCTTGTCAAATCATCTAATTTCACTGATTTGGGGAGCTGTCAACTTTAACAATTTTTTTTTTTTATTTCCTCTAGAGTAATTGATTTTTGAATTTCCATTCTTATATAAGTTTTGGCAATTTATGTTTTGAAGAAAATGATCTCTTCAGATTTTTAGAGTCACATTAAATTCAGGCTTAGGATTCCTAAAGTTTTTCCCCTTATAATTTCTTAGATTGTTTATTTGTGCTTTCTTGTTTTTTGAAATTAGACTAGGTAATAGTAGGTGTCTGTATGTCTGTATGTATGTACTGAAATTCTTTGACTTATCATTACTATCATTTTCATTTTTCTATTTGTTTTCAGTTTATGTTTACTAATTCTCCCATTACTCTTGGTTTTCTTTTCTTATCTATTTTCTATTAATTTTTTCTATAATTTCTATTTTCAACCATTTGATAATCTACATGTAAAATCTGCATGTAATGAAAGATGGTCAACATGTAAAAATACATGTATTTTTATCTTTTCTGTTTATCATATACATATAAGACTATGCATTTTTCCTTGAGCTCTGCATTAGATGTAACCCATAGGTTCTTCTAGGCGTCCTTTTAATTACTGCTGTTTTGTAGTTATAACAAAAATTTAGTTTTTATTTCTTCTTTGACTATGAATTGAGTCTTTAAGATTCCAAGTGGTAGAGACTTTGTTAGTTTTTTTATGTTTTGGTTTCATTATTAATTTCTTTGTTCATTGTGATCAAGGCATTTTGTCTTATTATTTCTACTTTTGGGAATTACTTGAGGTTATCTTTGAGGCCTGGTGTTTTGGTATGTGTATATTTCTTTCAATATTTCCAAAGATTTGTATTTTTGTTCTAAGGTTCCTTTATAGAATATACTTACTTCTTTCTTTTTTCAGTATGCCTATTGCCTCTGTCAGTTTTTCCTGAGACATGTCTTTTGATTCTGCAGATTAAAAACTTTTATTTCTGGAACATTTTCTTAGTATATCTATCTAAATATATGTATTCGAGGGGCACCTGGGTGGCTCAGAGGGTTAAGTCTCTGCCTTTGACTCAGGTCATGGTCCCAGGGTCCTGGGATCAAGCCCCGCATCAGGCTCTCCGCTCATTGGTGAGCCTGCTTCTCCCTCTCTCTCTGCCTGCTGCTCTGCCTACTTGTGATCTCTCTCTGTCAAATAAATAAATAAAGTCTAATAATAATAAATAAATAAATAAATAAATAAATAAATAAGTATTTGACCTTGTTCCCCCTTGGCAAACAGTT